>NC_142945.1:55741427-55926427 GCF_046866305.1 Octopus bimaculoides
ATGCTGGATAAAATGCTTAGCAGCATTTCTTTTGACTCTATAGGTTTTGAGTTCAAATGCTGCTGGGGTTGACTTTGCTTTTAAAATAAGTACCAGTTGAACACTAAGATCAGTGTAATCAACTTAACCCCTCTCCCTAAATTTACTAGCCTTGTGCCAAAATTTGAAATCATCATCATCATCATCATTATTATTATGATGATGATGATGATGATGAGGAATGATGGTGGTGAGCTGGTAGAATTGGTAGCGACTTGGACAAATATTTCTTTGGCCTTTATGTTCTGAGTTTGAAAGTTGCCAAATCTGACTTTGCTTTTCATCCTTTCAGGATTGATAAAAAGCAATTCCAGTTGAGCACTGGAATTAATGTAACCAACAATCGTCCCCTAAAATTTCTGGCTTCATGCCAAAATGTGAAACTATTATTATTATTATAATTATCAATTAAGGCAGTGAGCTTGTAGAATTGTTAACTAGATAAACTACTTAGCAGCATTTCTTCTGCCTCTGTTCTGAGTTCAAAAGTTGTCGACTCTGCCTTTCGTCCTTTCATCTCGGCAAGTACCAGTTGAACACTGGGGTTGAGGTAATTAACTCACTCTCTACAAAATTTCAGGCTTTGTGTCTATAGGGAAAAGAATTATTATTATTAATTAATTAATTAATTAATTAATTAAAGTGGGAGAACTGTTAGCATGCCAGGCAAAATACTTAGTGTCATTTTTTCTGGCATTATGTTCTGAGTTCAAATTCTACCAAGGTCAAATTTGTCTTTCATCCTTTGGGGTTTTGATAAAATAAGTACCAGTGAGCACTGGGGGGGACAATGTAATCAACTAACCTCCTCTCCCTCTATATTACTACTCTTGTGCCAAAAATTAGAAAGAATATTGTCGTCAATGCTATTAATAATGCCTAACCTATTTTTTACTGCTTTTGTTTTATGCTGTTATTGCTATGAGTTTTTTTCTTTTATTTTCATATTATAATTCAATTTTTGTTTTAATTTCGAGTGTTAATTTTATCATCATCATCATCATCATGGTTCATAATATTTTCTACATTAACCACTACTTATTATTAAAGTTTGTTGTCTCAATAATTATAATAATAATAATAGCTTAAAATCAGAAACAGAAGGGTTTATCATAGCAGCCCAAGATCAATACTGACCTACAAGGAGCTACCAGGCCAATATATTTAAGAACGTGTATGGAAACAGCAAAATGAGACCATTGATCATGTTGTCTCCATGTGCTGTCTTCTTGCGCCTACAGAATATCTCAACAGGCATGATAGAGCAGCACAATCTCTTCACTGGGTAATTTGCAAGAACTTGGACCTGTCCCATGATAAAAACTGGTGGTTACACAAACCATCTCCGGTACTTGAAAATGACCACATCTCACTCCTCTGGAACTTCACCATTCAAACTGACAGAAAGATAGATGCGAATAGGCCAGACATTATGTTGAAGGACTTCAGATGAAAATCATGTCTCCTCATTGATATGACTGTCCCAATCGATATAAACATATCTGTGAAGACCTACCAAAAACTTGGGCAAGTATAAAGATCTTGAAATAGAAATTGGCAAAATGTAGAACCTCAAGACTAAAACAATACCTGTTGTCATAGGTGCCCTAGGAATGACAGCAAAAGGGGCTGATTCCTACCTAGCTCAATTACCAGGAAACCTCAAAGTGGCAGAAATTCAAAAGATAGTGCTCATGGGAACTGCCCATATCCTATGTAAAATATTATGTAATCTCAAATTTTAAAACAAACACATGATCTTCTTATGGTTTCTTAAACATTCTCTAGAACAATACTTTGTGCAAAACCAAATATATGACACCCTAGGCATAGCACCAACATGAACTTCTAACTTGTTGTCTCTTGAGGTCTCTGGGTGAGACTTGGAGCCAACTTGTACAAATACAAACATAAAAGTCATATTATTACACACACATTGCATAAAGTAATGTCTGAGGTCCTTGACAAACAATACTCCCCCCCTGTCCCCCTAGACACAGTATCTTCAATCAACAACCTTACGATATTATATACTGTGCAATGTCTATAATAATAATAATAATAATAATAATAATAATACCATAGGGAAACAAACAGTTATAATAACAATAATAGAGAATGATGATGATGATGAGAGATGATGAAATAAGACTGAAGATGAAACAAACATTGAAGGCCAGAACACAAGTTGGTGTATAGGACTGTGGTGGGTGACAAGAAGTTAAAGGTAATGAGATTCTAAGCTGAAGAGGGATGGTAGAGGTGACAGTGATAAAAATTGACGTGGGCCATTGTTGTTTGACTCTACTGGAGTCAAATTGGATTGACAAAGGAGAGGAAAACACATCCGTGACTCTTGCTCAGTAAAAGGAATGACCTCTTTGTGACGATTTGCTACTATTTCAATGTCTTAACAATGCCTCTTCTCTGACTACTGTTTTATTATTGTTTGCTGTTGTTCAGCTGGCGCATCAGACAAAATGCTAAGTGGTATTGCTTTCAGCTCTTTACCTTCTCAGTTCAAATACTCACTGAAGTTAACTTTGCAACTTTTCAGGATCAGTAAAATAAAATATTTTAATGCAATCACCCAACCCGTCTCCCTCTTAAATTGTTGACACCTGCCAACAATCTGAAACGGTTATTTCTGCTGTTCTTATTTTTGTACTCTTGTCTTCTCTCTATATAAGAAATATCAAACACATTCTTGACACAATGCAAAGAGGCACAATTTAGTACTTGTCTGATGAAGTGCCATTCTGACATATTCAACCACACATGTTGTGTGACTTTTCACCTGCAATCATTTACATGGCATAATATGGTTAGAAACAGACTGGTTCAGAAACAACTGTTACAAATAATAAAGTTGTGCTTAAATTCATTCTTCTGCATCTTGGAAGTTGTGATTTTACCAGTGACACACCTGGAGTTCCGGCACCAATGGACTCCAAATTTTTTTTGAAAGGTCCAGAATGAGTAGATGTTCAGGAGTGCTGCATTAGGAATACATATTTTCAACCTTGCCAGGACCTACACCACTACACACACACACACACACACACACACACATGTATATACATAGTATATATACTGAGAGCATTGATTTTGCATGTGCCTTCAAGCTTTACCTCTAACAGTTTATTCAACCTGTGTATATGTGTGTATATATTATAGTTTATTGGGTTTAAGTGTATATGTTTCTAGGTATGTATGAGGGATTACCAAAAAAAGAAACTGGAATTTTGCAATGCTATTTCATTCACTTAGTTTTATATGTTTACACTTTTATTGCCTTCAAAGTATTCTCCATTTGAAGCAAGGCATCAGTCCACAATGCATTGGTTTTCCACTGTTGGAAGCAGTCCTGGAACTCTTGCAAAGTGATGCCTTTTAATGTCTCCGTCATTTTTTTTCCTTCTCTTTCACATCTGCAAATTCTTTTTGCACCAGCTTTTTGTCACCAGGGATGACCTTCAAAAAACAGGTCTGGATCAACATCCAACTGTTCTTTCAGTTCATGGCAAGCATTCACTTGTGACTGCTTTTGATCTCCCGTGAGCAAGTGAGGAACAACATTTTGCTGCAATTCTTCGCTCACACTTCGTTGGAAGGATCTCCAAGACACGCCAATCAGATCAACAAGTTCATCAATTGTTCAGTAATGGTCCGCCAAGACCAGTTCGTGAATTTTCATGATGTTTTCATTTGTTTGGGAGATTGACGGTTGCCCTGAACGAGGTTGGTCTTCAAGCGACAAGTGACCATTCCTAAAATGTGAAAACCACTCATAAACTTGTGTTTTGCTCATGGCAGCAGCATCCTTGTAAGCTGTTTTGAATCACGACTATTGTTTCGGCTGCTGTTTACCCGGCAGCAAACAGAATTTCCTGGAAGCATGCTGTTCCTTCGCTTCAGTCAAAGCCAAAATCACTGAACAGGGCAGAAGAACTGCAAAACAAAGACGCACCACATGGAAGTATGACTGTACTCAATGCTGCCAGTCTGCAGACTGATTCCTGAGGGTTGCATAAAGTGGCTTTTTAGCGGCAGAAGCCTGAACTACAACAGGCTTGTCCCACAGAACGCTTCTGGGTACTTTTGAGTACCCCTTCATCTATGCATGTGTGTAAGTGTGTGTACATGTATAGATGAGTTATACAAATACTGAAAACAAAAATAAAGTCCAAAATGCCATGTATTTGTTCATTTATTTAGATCTGAGATGTTACATCGTTGACACAACAGCTTCAAGTTTCTTACCAGTATACCTATATTAAGTGCCTTGACATGAAACTCTAGGCTACTGAGTCACTGATGTAGCTTCTCTGGTTTAGGTTATACAATTTTATAAACATATCATTACAAGCATGCCTGTATGGTTAAGAATTTTATTTCACAACTCCATGCTTTCAGTTTCAGAGCAACCAATGTCTCATGTGTGAATTTGGTAGATGGAAGTGCTCAGAGCTTGAAGATTCCTTGGAGATACAAGGCACATTGTAAAAGCCTGCCTATCCACATGTCTTCATAGCAAAAAACTATTCGTAGTTCTTATCTTAATACATTAAAAGATATTTTTATCACTGGACAGAGTACTTTTTTTGTTGATTTTACCTTAATAGAACAATAAACTTTTATATATTATATATCCTTCTATCCTCTCTTACTTGGAAGAAGTCACTCTTACATGCTGTCACTCAACCTGCTAACCATAGCAGCCAAACTGCTAATCACTATTGTCTGAAACGAGGAAAGACAAACATATTGGCCAATTCGGTCTTCTCTATACCTAATTTTGGCTGTTATTGTTATGATCATAAGTCTTCTTATCAAGACTTACTTTAGGCTGAATACCAACAACCTGTCTTTGTTAAGTTGGAGCAAACAGTGAAGCCAGACTACTTTGTGCTCAATTTTGAAGTATTAAAGTTCAAATTATAAAAGGACCAAATTCTAAGTTTAAAGGAAATTTATATTTTCTTTAAAAAAATGTAATAGACTAATGCAAAATCAATCACTAGCTTTCTTTTTTACTTGGCATTTTTTATAAAATGATTTAATTCCTGGTGATTAGGAATAGCAGGGTGTCAGGAACCTCCTTCATAATTTTAACTATTCCTGAAACATTTTGCACTAATTTGCAAAAGATGCTTTTAATATTAGGTTTTTGTTGTTTTAATATTGAAAAGTTATTGTTCTTTGTAACTATTGTATTTCACTTTTACTTCTAAATCCCATGGGAGAAATGAAAGCATCCATCTTACAACATCCAAGTTTTCCTCCTCTTCTGTATGAGGGAGGCTTTGTTCTGAAACAAAAGAAATTTTGATATCGTTTTTCAATATTAAACCAATACAAACTGAACTTTGGGGATGTTTTAATTCTGAATGTTGAGAAATTGGTTCATTAGCTTATTTTGCTAGTTAACCTTAATTACATTGATGTAATTGCAAGCAATTACATCAGTGAAAGTTTATTAATGATACCTGTTAATTACTCTAAATATTTAGTTTGTCCCCTTATATTCTGATGACTTTCCAAAAATACCACCCCACCCATCTACCCATTTCTGGTATCACAGAATTTTTTTTGTTTTTATTTCAAGAATATTTCATGAAATGAGAACTTCAGTCAGTCATTTTTATTCTGAAATGATGGAGGGTGGGGGTCTACTGACTGACTGGCTATCGTTTTCTGAAACTTTTTCATTAAAACATTTTTTTTTTCTCTCACACACACAATTAAAGCAGGTCATCTGTGGTGTTTTTACAAAATTGTTTTTTTATTAATGCAAAAATTGCCAATTGTAAGGGATTTGAAGATTTTGCTTAACTCTAGTTAAGAAATCTTGTATTACAATCATTTCAATGTAGAAATGTTTTTTTTTTTTACTGTTACTTAAAATATTCCAGCTGAAAGAAATTAGAATTGCATCACATACCAAAGTATTTTTAGTCTTTCATTAAAAACAGCAGCTACCATGGATATTTTATACATTTTTGAGGCTGGTATAGTTGCCACAAGCAGTACTAAACTGGACTAAAATGCTTTACAGTTGCTTTTAGTTGGTATTTTACTATTGCAAAATCAATTCATGCAGGGCTCATCTTTATTTGTTATTATCGTTTATGAATCTCTTGAGTCTTCTTCAACATTCTAAGGCTTGCTCATTTGTTCTGTTTGAAATTGTTTCATTTTCAATTTAACTTTCTTGTGTTCCACTTGTTGATATCAAAAAAATGTTTTTTTTTGACATTTAATATCTGCATCTTCTTAATTATGTCTTCCAATTTTCAGTACGGTTCTCCTATCAGTTCCAAACTAACTTAATTGTTTCTACCAATTTTCACCTTTTAGTATTGTTCACATCAAGGTCCCCCTTGATCCCAACAACTAAGTCACTGTAGAGACATGATGTTGGGGTCAGCTTCCTGTTTATTTATTTCTTCCACAAGATGTACTCATTTGGTTCAACGAGTGTTAACTAGCTGATACCATGGTAACAGATTTCCCTTAATTAGATTTGGTTGTTTCATTGCAATGGTAGCATATTTGAAGTATAGTAACTGCTGCAACTTGGCAAATGACAGCCGTTAGCTTACTCTTGCTACATTGAAACCGTTGGATTATTGATTGTATGTCTGCTGCAACGATTGCTTTATATACTAACAACTATTAGAATCCCATTTGAGGCAGACTGATGACAACTCTAGCAACATCACTCTTCTCTTTTTCTCAACTCAATAGTTACCTAGTATCCCCCCCCTCCAACTTTCTGTAATAAGCATTGAAGACTGACCAACATTCACTGCTTATTCTCTTTCTCTTTCTCTTCTTCTTGTCTGAAGTGTCCTCTATATTGAAGTAACTTTTTAACTATACATATTATTTCATAATTTCAACTTAGCTAATCACATGATACAATGTTTGTCTTTTAGTTACGACTCAATACTTGAGATTTAGATCAGTTTGTTGTTGTTGTTGATAGACTCATGGACTGTTTCAGTTTGTTTTATTTCTATTCAGTTATATTTCTTTAAAATATTTTCATATTGTGATGAATTACAAAAGTAATTAATTCACCAAGATTTCACTGGAGTAACAAAAATTTAGAAATGGTTACGTTGAATTTAGCCTTTTCAAAAGGAGTGTTTAAAATTGATAGTTAAAACTTCTGCTGCAAGTGTCCAATGTCTCTAGCCTTTGTACGTGATTGATATGTGTATATACAAGGAAAATGGGAACAGTTATTTTAAAGTTTTGCAATAGTAGCCTCCTTGAGAATATAAAATACTTTGGTTTTCCAAGCCTTGAGGAATTTTGTGTGGACAAATGAGGCAGCAAAGTAGGTGTGGTAGTGTGATATTGTAGTTTTAAAGTATATGACTAAATATTTTTAGGGGTGATTAAATTGTTTGATGTTGGTATAAATTTTTCATTGGTAGCAGGAAAAGATTTTTAACACTTTGTGTGTGTGTGTGTGTGTGTGTGTGTGTGTGTGTGTGTGTGTGCAGACATGTAAACATTTTGCTCCCAACCACATGGTCTCAGGTTCAGTCCCACAATGTGACACCGAGCAAGCCAAAACCCTGTGAGTGAGTTTGGTAGAAGGAAACTGAAAGAAACCCTTTGCATGCCTCAACAAATTCCATCTGATGCATGTAAGTATGGAAAAGTGGATATTAACTCAATAATGATGGTGATACAGATGAAATTATTTTAAATGAAATTCCCAATCTGGCATTGGTTTTATGGGTTAACAAAATCTGAGTTTTTCTTCAGAGTTACTTCTCTTCTGAATCCATTGAAGGAACTCATATTGCTCATGCATTCTTGCATCTTTAGCTTGATTGTTTTTTGGGGTTTTTTTTTCTATAACTAACCACTTCACAGGGTGTATAGGGAACAATTTGTAGCAGCAGCACTTAAGAAGTTATCCTATTTTGAACTAAATTACCCACTCCCACTCAATGTTAATTAGATTACTTTGTACCCCCTTTTATATGAAAGAGTTATCAGTAGTCTAACTTATCTTTACTTGGTGAAGGCAACATGAATAAGAGAGTGATGATGACATTGGGGGGGGGGGGGCAGTCAGATAAATGAGTGTAAGAAAGTAGAATGATTGGGTGGTTATGGTGGTGGTGGGGGTGGAGAGAAAGAAAGAGATGGCTGGTAATGAAGGTGGGGAATGTCAAATAATAACTAACCCAAGGCAGTGAGAGAGAGAGAGAGAGAGTGTGTGAGGGATGACTGGTTGTACAGAATTGTGGATGCTATGAGTTTATAGTTATAAACAGTTCTATTGGAATCTCTTAAATATAGGTGTTGTGATGAGAGAGATGTGGGATGGACTGGAGAGTAGGTTCAATACAATCCCTCATTAAATAGGCAAATAGGAGAGTAACTTACAGATTAGAAAGAGAGGTAAGATTTAAAGCATGGTACAGTGAGGTGGTGGGGGGGGGGGCGATTGGCTGCTAATCTTGGATACATTTGAAGCTATATCACATTGAATAGAAAAGGTGAGGGAAGGGACAGATGTCAACTTGACGGGGTTGTGCTTGGTGAGAGACCCATGTATAGATATCCTCCATTATTCCCATCATTTTCACATTTCTATTGCCATGCTTCTACAGATGAGTGGTGCATGTCATTAATCATTTCTCTTTTGTCATCTTCTCCATGATTTTTAGCGTCTTGAGATCAGTTTCCACCTCTTCGTCCCATATCTTCCTAGGTTTCCATCTTCTACAAGTTCCATCCACTTTAAGCATCCCACACAGTTTGATGCAACTGTCACCTCCCATACTCATACATTGCAGTCTCCTGTCTTGCATCCTACATATATATCCTCACACAGCCTTTCGATGTATTATTTATATATATTTTGATTTACTTTGAGTCTGTTTAAAATTCTTTGCAATAATGGATTATTTTTTCCCCCTCTTCTTTAAGGGACTGGTGAGTCTGGAAAGAGTACATTTATCAAGCAGATGAGAATTATCCATGGTGCTGGGTACTCTGAAGAAGACAGAAAAGGCTTTGAGAAAATTGTTTACCAAAATATATTTTCAGCCATACAGACTCTTATAGCTGCAATGGAAACGTTGTCTTTAGAATATAAGACTTCTGGCAATAATGTAAGTAAACCTCAAATGCATTCTTGAAACTCAGAACACAACTATTTTGATGTTTAATAAACAATAATTAACTGTATTAGGATTTTCTTTTAATTCTCCTTTTGTACACTGCCCAAGAGATCCTATGTAGTTGCTCAACCTGCTAAAAATATCACCTAAATCTCCCTCATATTATATGCCATCTTTAAAAAGATGTTGGACAATGCAGTTCTAGATAAATGAAAATAGCACATTTAATTATAGGTCTGCTGAATTTGAATTCTTCATCTGGGGCTCAACTACTAAAAATTAATTTAGTTTAGCAAGAAATCCCAATTGCCATATGATTTATATCTGAACAACTATAGTATGTATACTTTTATCTAGATATGTGTGTATAATGATGAAAAGTTTTTACAGATGAAACAATTTGAAATATTTCCATTTCAGTTGGTTTGATCTTTGATTAGTCTTGCGGTGTCTTTTTACTGTTCGGATGAGATTCAAACGAGCGACACAAGTTGTCATCAACACTTTTAACCAGCTGACACATTTGTTCTGTGTACTGAATATATGGGGTGTACATAGCAAAGTCTACTCACTTTGATTAAGCATTGTGTTCAATGGTTCAACACTGGATAGCAGCATATAGGAATATATTGCCTTAAGTCTTTTATTACCAAATCTCTGCCAAATTAAATTGCCTTTCATCATCATTTAACATCTGTTTTCCATGCTGGCATCATTGGCTGAACAGTTTGACAGGTGCTGGTAAGGCCAAGAGCCATACAAGAAGGCTCCGGTCATCTGTTTTGGCATGGTTTCTATGGCTGGATACTCTTCCTGATGCTAACCACTTTACAGAGTGTACAAAGAGTGCTTTTGACATGGCACCAGCACTAGTAACAGGGTCATCAAGTAACATGCAAGACAAAATCCCTCAACTGGGAGTGGGGAGTAGTATTGAAGGGGATGGGCTTTGTGCCAATTGATGAGAGACAACGTGTAGTGGGACAGGAATGGGTGCTTTGCTGTAGAGCAGGTCCATGGATACCCCGATTGGAAAAGAAGGGAGGGTAAGTTAGAGTGTACGATAAAGTGAGCAGGTGAGTCAGTAAAATAAAGAGAGAGAGAGACGGTGTCAAGACAGGTGACTGGAAAAGTCGAGTATGAAATATCGAGGTGGCTCAGGAGCAGGGGTTTGCAGTAGATTTGCAAGAGCATTGAGGGTGAGGTGTTAACAACACAGCAGGGATGAAGAATTTAGTAAAATTGGTCATCGTTAAGCTGGTGTTCAGAACATAAACTAACATGAAATTTTGATGGAAGGTTTTAATTTAGATTATTTCAAAAAACTAAAAGCTGATATCATGGAACCAGGAACCATGGTGGTCTTAGGTGAGTTGGTATCAAAAGGGTATATATATTTCATTTTAATTACACATGATCGATTAAATCTTTAATATAACTGTACATATAAGAGTCTGGGTGTAAATTGTAATATGGCACAAGATGGTTTTGGTCTTGTGATCAGTGTCTTTACCTTTTTCTTACATCCCTCAGGGCTTAGACAAAATCTAAGTATAGACACTCACTTTTTAACAAATGATGGATTTCTCTCTCTACTCTCTATTTTCTATTAAATTTAGGAAGTTATTTGCCTGGATTGAATCTATCACATTTATTTAATTTGGTTTCCTTTCTTTTAAGAAGTTATACTAGAATGTTGTTTTTTGTCTTCGCATTCTGGAAAAACAAAAATTCTGGCCTGTGAGACTAACTACATTGAAAGGTGAGGTCACATTGTTGCCTAAAATGTGGCCTAAAAGAAAGACAACCTTGAGCTTCTTCATTTAGTTTTGTTTGACTAAGTACAAGGCTAGATTTTATAGATGTGTATACTTGATTAATTTGATGAACTCAAGTCGGATGAAAAGCAGCTTTTTGCAGGTGGGATTTGAACTAGGAACTTGGAGAGTGATTTAATTTTCCAGTTCTTCAAACTCATTGCTATTAATAGTGGTGCAAGGCCATAGATTTGTTTAGTTGAATTGATCTCAGTATATTACTTGTTTATTTTACTGATAGGAGGAGGAATGAAAGGCAAGCCGGTCCTATTGGTATTTGATATTGAACTCGGAGATGAAACTTAATACTTAAGACATTTAGTCTACCACATTTTTGTTAGTCCGTTGCCTACTCACATAACATCTACTTGCTACTTTATATTCTATTGGTTTCAGCTTAATCTATATGGTCAGGCTTGGAGGGAAAAGAAAACACATTTAAATATCTCAGTATATTAAACAATTCTTTTTCAAATGGTTTAATATGTCATGTTATATATATATAAAAAATCATATGGTATTATTACATGTTTCATTATTTATAGAAGTTTCTGATTAAGGAAGGAAAATCTGTTTACATTTAAGTTTTTAGCTCTTATTACTAACAAGCACAATTTGATGAAAGGATAATGGACTTTTGTTGGCAAGAGACAGAATTTTAGCTTTACTTAGCCAAGAGATTAGGCAGTTCATTTTCATGTGTGAGGAGAGTTAGGAATTCTTTTAAAACACAAGAGGGTGCTTTCAGAGCAATCAGAATGTCGTTGGTGAAATTCATGTTCATGACAACACCATTTTCTCATAGTAGCAGTGAAAAGTGTGATGCATGAAGTGTCACTAAGATGTTGTTGAACAAGAAATATGAAGAGGATACTGAGTCTGTTTGTTGAACTAGGCAAAAGGATAACTGAAGAGGTTAATATAGGCAATTGAAATCTAAAATAAAGATTAAATGTGTGGCCCACTCAGGTATACTTGTTAAAATGCTAAAAGCACCTGGTTCTGTTGATATTAGTCGTTACTTTAGTTAATCAAGTTCTTGG
Organism: Octopus bimaculoides; assembly: GCF_046866305.1. Classification (NCBI taxonomy): domain Eukaryota; kingdom Metazoa; phylum Mollusca; class Cephalopoda; order Octopoda; family Octopodidae; genus Octopus; species Octopus bimaculoides. Next base: position 55,753,482 of record NC_142945.1, read on the forward strand.
TTAGCTCCAGGCCTGCCTTCATTGAACAGAGCTAAAATCAAAAGCTTTCCACCCATGATTATCTTGTCTCCAGACAAAGTGTGGTTTGGGCTACTTTTTAAGATGTTAGAATAAATTTGGTTGCTATTTCTAGTGGGTTAGGTTACATTCAGATTCTCACATTGTATGCAAGGATGTGTCATTATGAATTGCTTCCAGAGATCTCAAATAAATGGGTAGAATTACTAAACATAGCCAAATTGATGCAAATCAAAATGGGCAAAATGACATTTAGGTCTGAAGCAGGAGATGGAACTATAGATACCATATTTATAATGAGAAGGCTTCAAAAGAAATTCTTAAGAACATATAACTTTACCTTTATTGACATGCATAAAATTTTTGATACTCTTCTACAAAGAACAACTGTAGCTTTTCCAGATTCTATTTAGCTCCAGGTATTCTCTTGAGGAACCTGTGATGATCTTCCAGTCATGACCACCCTGTCTTCTAGTCAAGCATATTGTATCTCAGGTTGACAAAAGATTGTTGTATGTCAAGGCAAATATTATAACAACGGTGATAGATGGAGAGAAAAATAGAAACTGAGTGAAAGATGCCACCATTCATCTAAATGAGCTTTCTTGTAATTAGGTTTTGATCTTTGCCTTAATTTCAATTACATTAGTAACGCTTTTGAATTCTAGTATTTAACATAAATATTAGAGTGTCTCCCAAAATACCAGCTCACAATAACTCAACAGCATTTCTCATTAGTTGCTCCTAATGAATTTTTAGTTATCTGAATGAATGGATGGAATTGTCTGGTGAAATCTGACTTTAAGTGGCCACCTTGTGGAATATCCACATCCACAAGGCATTCTCAACACTTTAAGAGAGCTGGTTTGTTGTTACATTCTCCAAACAGGAACAGTTGAAAATAGTTTTCATTTATGACTCAGTCGGTTGCTATTTTATTATAGATTAAATGTTCTACACAAACTGTCAAACTCATATCTGGATGTCCATTAGACCGTCTACACTTTTTAGTCTTGACCATCTACACTGTTGGCCTATTCTACAGGCTGCCACTGACCAAATTTCATTCATATGTCTTTGGTCAATTCAGGACCATAATAGAAAAAACTTGCCCAAGATTCCATGTAGTAGGGACTCTGTGGTTATGAAGTACAAACAAAAAATTTACAGCTATGATGAGCAAAGAAACCGTCTTTGGTGGAATTTACTTAGAGAATTATTTGATGTGTTAGATGAAATGTTATTCTTAAATAATTAGTCTCTAACTGTAGAACAATAGTGGCAGTCAATTATTTCTTTAAATATGCAGAAAGAAATCTAATTGTTGACCATAGAATTAACCTCAACTACCCTTCTTTCTCCTCCTCCTCCTCCTCCATTGTTTCTCTGTTGTAACAACATTCATCTTAAAGCAACAGCTAACATTGTATTGTGGTAATGCCAAATATTTACAAACTGTTCTAACTCCCACCTTTCTTTCCCTTCATATCCACTTTTGTATTTTTTTTTCTTCTTCTCTCCCTCCCTCTCTCTCTCTCATTAGACCTCCCTCTACCTCCCTCCCTCCCTGCCTCATTATATAGTGTAAATACATGCACACAGAACACATGCATGAGTGAGTTCAATATATATACTAGAATTATGTGCTTGTTTGCACTCTAGCTGACAATAGTCCAACAGTATTTTCATTCTGCCATCACCACTAGAATTATTAATCAAACCAGAGCATCTCTCAATACAAAACTTATGAATGATAAAACGTTAATAAATTCCAATCCTTTTCTATGAATTTTTCTCTCTTTCTCTTTTGACCACTTTTATATGTGAAGGTGAAATTGTTTCATTTTAGAAATATTGAAATTTAATGAAGCGTTAACACTCTCCACTATAAAAAAAAAATGGATTGCTAAAGGGTTTTCTTTTTCCTCCAAAGGTTCTTTATTATATTTGTATACGTTATAAACCAGTTTCATTCTCTGTTCACTGGCAGGTTTTACTTACTCGATACAGCATCTAGTAATCATTGCTTTTAAACTAAATTCCCTATTTTTGCCTCACAATATCTATTATTCGGGATATTAACAAACTTCAAGAAGCAATATAAATCGGCTGCTATTTAGACTATTGACTTCCTTTTTTTTAAGAACAAAAATCCTTGTCGAATCAATAAATCAGTGTTGTTACATAAGATCCGTGTTTCTCACAGGAAGTGGTGGGGGTAGAGCTGTGTGGATTTCAAAAAAGAAACAAAAAGGATAAACAATTTGCCATATTTAATACAAATTAAAATTGTTTCAACTTAAATTTGTCCAACACCTTGACACACCAAAAATTAGATGAGCGTAAAGTTTAATTTATTGTTAATAAAGAGGAGGGGGCCAGCGGGGGGATGTGAAGTAATTACTCTCAACCCTAAATGTGTTTCTGCAGTAAATTTTGGTTTCATTGTTACATCAGAAGAAATTATCATTGGTCACTCAATGGACAGTATTTTGTCTAAACAGGACTCTATTATACAAATATTTTGATTTTTGCAATAAATTTTACCTGTTATCTTGGTAAATGAGTTTTTTTACCTTCATTCAGCAAACCATTTTCTCATATCAGCAACAATTGGATGGGTTCTGAAAAGTAATTTTATTTCATAAATATCTTTTCAACTTATTAAATCATTTGTAATTGAGGGGTATTTTGTTATGTTTTGTATCTTTTTGTCACTGTATTTTTGTTGAAATTCATAGTATTTGTTTCATTTAATTTTGAAAATAGATAAGGAATTTATTAAAATAACTTTGTCATTATTAAACTGATATTTGGAACACAAATTAGTATGAAATTCTTATGGCAATTTTAATCCCAGATAATTTTAAAACAGGGAGTTTGTATCATTCAAATCAGAGACAGTTTCAAGTAGTTTAGTATGAGTTAAAGGGTTAAAGCATCCTGTCCATTCCTACTTGTGACTACTTTTAATTTTATACAAATTGTAAAACATTCCTTGCTGATTGTTAATCATCTAAACTGGCACTGACAGTAGTTTCAACATGAAATTTTGAATTTCAAACAAATTCTGCTTTGAAAGTATTCACTAATGGCTTCAGATGTGATTTTGTTTGTTTCTAATGGCGGTGGTGATAGTTGATTGCATCAAATAGGAAAAGATGAAAGGCAAAGTTTAACTGAGAATATAAAGAGCCAGAATAAATGTCACAGGACACTTTTTTTTTTTTTTGTCCTTCTAGTTCTCTTCCAATTCTGACATTCTGCAATGAAACTGATTTATTTCCTTACAATATTTTTGAGGTTTTTTTGGTGCTTTTTAAAATCTGATATTCTCCAAGTTATCTGACATTGTTTTATTTACATTAACTATTACTATAATGTTGTTTAATTAAATATTCTGCATATTGACCTGAGTTTAAAAGAAATTTGTCCTTATTGGCATGATTGAACAGGTTTCTCGATGCTATATTCTCCTCTATATCCTTAAGAGCTGATATAAAATCTTGCTAACAGAAAGAAACTATCTATAGTTTGTGATCATTGAGCTATCAAACAGTTTCATGATTGATGTCACATAAATCATTATATTTACTGATACAGTTGATACACTGCTGTTTCATAGTCATCGTTCTTTCAGCCTAGTAGTGTTTGGACAAACTTTTCAAACCAGATATCTTTTCTTTTCTATCAAGATCGTATTTGTTTTATGCTATTCAAATATATTTATCACTGCCTGGGTTAAATCGATTCTTATCTCTTGTCAAAATACCTACACTCCTTGCTCACGGATACTTTCACTTTCCCGTTTTCTGCAAATAATCTTTGGATATAAGATCATTTCAGGGTTACTTACATTACTCTACTAATTACTGTAAACACAATCACTGTAATTGTCAATCACTTTATTTCCTATACTAATTATGTAATTACTTAAAATAGGAAATGATTATAGATGCAACACATATTAAACAATACTTTTATTACTCCAAGATTTTAAAAATTCATAGAAAGAAATTTTAGAATTTGGAAATTTCCTTTCCTTTACCCTAAATGTTTGGAACTCGGTTTTCCTAATTATACTTTCTAAAATAATTTTTCAACTTCATATTTAAAGACATTTCTTTTGGTATCATCAAAGACTTTTTTTTTTTGTTTTGTTTCATTGTTTCAGTTAGTATATTTTGCTTTCTTGGATTCTAAGATATTTCATTACTTTTGCAGGAAAATGCTGAATTCATAAATTCAATAGATGCCGATTCAGCTGATACTTTTGATCAGTCACATGTTGATGCAATAAAGTCTCTCTGGACAGATGAAGGAATGCAGGAGTGTTATGATAGACGAAGAGAATACCAACTTACAGATTCAGCTAAATAGTAAGAAATTTTTTTGTTTTTTGTTTTAGCATTTTATTATTTAAATGTATTCTAAGTATTTTGAAGTCATTTTAGTGTTTTATCCGACAAAACTTTGTTGTTTAATGAATTTTTAAAAACAAAAAATTTAAACTGGAAAATTTTGTTCTTGGTTTTGCATTTACTGTTTAGAGAATATCTTCATTCTTTCTCAAGTGTGATTGAAATTACTCTAGGAACTGTTCATTTTTGTACTGGATTTCTGACTAGCAAATGTGGAACTGGAGTAAATGAATGTTAAATGATGATACCATTGAGGCAAAGTGTTCTGATGGAAGACTTCACTTTCTATGTCAAAATCCTTGTTAAAGTTAAGCCCTTCTCTTTCAAGTTGTAGCAACAATAGGAGTTGAACTAACAAAACAGTCATTGATTTTCTGGCAGTACTCCAATTTACAACAGTGAGTTGTTCGTACTGTACAGTAATTAGTTATAGTTAGTAGACTGTATAGTAATTAGATACAGCTCATAGATTTGACTGTTGGATAGTTAAGTGTTTTTTGTATTGGAGACAGAATTCAGATCTGATGATAGGGGACAAACAACTGAACCTGTTAGCTGGTTGTCAAGTTTCTTATTGATTCAGTCAACTCTACTTTCATGGGAAGCATACCAATTATTCTAAGCATTTACACTGCTTCAGACAGAGCAGCATGGGGGGGGGGGGATCTCTGAGTAAAAAAAAACTGAGTTCTACATATTTACAAGATTGGATATTTGAGAGAAGTCTTTTAATGTTCCTTTATTTTACTGCCAAGTAAATTGAGGAATTATCATCATTTGACATCCAGTTTTCCATGCTTGCATTACTTGGACAGAATTTGTTGAAGCAGATTTCTGTGATGAGATACTGCCCACGTTGCCAACCCTCAACTCTTTCCAAGCAAGACATGCTTTTTGTGGAAGACTGGAAACTAACAACACCACTTGTCTGGTGGTGAGGATCATTTACAATGATTACATGATGTCTAAATGAAGTACACACAAACAGGCTTCCTTCAGTTTTCACCTACCACAGCCACTCACAAGGCTTTGGTTGGCCTGGGGCTATAGTAGTAGAAGATACTTCCCTTAGGTGCTGTACAGTGGAACTGAACCAGAAACCACATGGTTGGGAAGTAAGCTTCTTAACCATACAGCCACACTTGCATCAACAGAATGAAAAATTTAAAGCATCTTGATTGGAGATGCAACATTCTTCCTTTGTGCTGTTCACTCGTATCAATATTACTATCTGGTGCATGACTGTTTCACCACCCTGTACATCTCCATTTGTCCATCCATGCATCCATCTTGAACAACTATTCTTGGGAGGGTTAGGGTTAGGGTTAGAGTCCTCAGGTACCTCCTTCATGAAGTCATTAGACTTTCCAGCTGGATTCCCAACTTGGACCAACTGAGACTATGCATATTATCCACCTATTTCGTTCTTGGTCTACCCCAAGATCTCCTCTGACTGTTGGCCTGGCTTGAAGAATCCACCTTGCATTTCTTTCCTCTGACATTCTAATCATGCCTGTAATATTGGAGCTGTGGCCTCAATGCAGAGAAGTAAGGGTTCCACATAGTCTCCCTGATTTCTGAGCAGTTCACCCTGTCATGTAAGGTTACTCCAGAGGAACCCCATTTTTGTCGCTCATATTCTTTGTCATTTTCCCACATTCATCACCAAAAGTGAGGATAAGCACTTTGAAAGTTTCTAAGCCTACATCTATCTCATGCTAGTCTCTCGATTTTTCTTTGGATTAAACTCAGATTCCTGTATGAGATTAACCAATGTCCATTAATCACAAAGCTCAACTGAGAAAGTTATCATGGAAGAAAAGAAGTTTCTCATGATTTACTTACTATGAAATTTTAAACTTATATTTTACCATATTCGAACAAAGAAATTTCATTTGACTGTTTCCCCCCCCCCCCCCACTCTCTTTGTTTCAGAACTCTTAAAAAAAAAAATCTAACCCCAAAACAATGCAAAATTTAAATTTATCTTAATCTACTGAGTTGGAAAATGATGATTACTTGACCTAATAATAATAATATTGGATCAAATGTTTTAATTTGCATACCCATTGGATATTAACCACATTTGAAAATGAAAAAAAAAGTGAGTTTATTCATTTTATGTAAATTCGTGTGAAACTCGTCTTAAATTTTATTGAATTTTGTTTTCAAACCATTCCTAATGTTTCTTTCTTTCCAGTTACCTAGATGATATTGATCGTATCCATGAACCTGGGTATATCCCAACATTACAAGATATTCTTCGAGTGCGAGTACCGACAACTGGTATTATAGAATATCCTTTTGATTTGGATAGTATAATTTTTAGGTGAGTTACTAATTAGTGACATTCATTTGGTTGCATTTCACTTCTTTTCTTTAGATCCTTGCTGGTTGGGGCTTCTTCATACAGTTGGAATTTATCTTTTTGTGATTAAATTAAAATTAAGAAAATTGGTCCCCATTTATTTATTTTTCTTAAATTTATTAACACTTAGAACAAAAATTGTATACAAAAGACTGATACTTTGGCATAAAACTGTCTTCTATATTTAGTGTAAGGTGTCTCTCTTTTACGTGGATGTTAAAAGTTGGTGCCACAAATTTAAGATTATTTATTTGAGCTGGAGGAGCCTCTTTGTTGACACTGCAAGAAATTGCAGCCAAATCTCCCTAGAATTAAATCATCCACCTTAAAAAAAGAAGAATTGAATAATTCAGTTCAGATCAAGCCAAGAAAAAAAAAGAAAAAAATGGCAAAGCCATGACTGGAATACCTTTTAATCATATGTCTGGTCAGTCATTACTATCTTGTGACTAAACAATAACAAGGTTTTATTGTTGCAATAATATAGGTATGACAGATTGTTTCTGATCATAAACAAAAGAATCTGAAACTTTGTGTCGTTTTTGCCGTATTGCTCTTCATCTCTAGCTCCAACTATATTCTAATAAATATAATCTGCTAAACTTGTCATATTTACTCAGCTGTTGATGATAAATGTAATGAACAAATTACACAGCCTTTAATTTACTTGAGATGTGCCTATTGTAATTACACAATTCAAACCAGCATTTTATCCTCATTTAATGCCCACTTTCCATGCGGGCATTGGTTGGATGGTCTGACATGGAACTGCATCAAGCTTCAGTGTCTCAGTTTTGGTATGGTTTCTATGGTTAGAGGCCAACCATTTTACAGAGTGCACTGGGTGCTTTTTTCTTGCCACCCGCACTAGTGAGGTTGTCATGTAACTTGCCAGACAAAATAAAAGGGGGGAAAAAAGCTTCCACTACTAAGAGGAAGGGAAAGATGGAGACGGGGGTGGGTTTTTGCCAGGTGTTGGAATATGAAAGAGAGACAAGCATAGGTGTGTCTTGCTATAAGACTGAAGGGGATAAGAGGAAGGTGGTGATGGGGGTGTTTGAACAAACTCAATAAACAAGAAGGCAAGCATAAGAGAGGGAAGGGATGAAAATGGATGCTTTCATCAGAGTGTGAGGGATGAGTGAATAAAAAAGGGGACGGTAGAAGTTAATGTTGCTGGGGTGCAAATGCTTTAACAATTTAGTTTATCTGGTTGCAGACATTGCAGTCTCTTATATCATAGAATTTCTTAGTAAGAGGCCTTTGCACTGGTTTTCTATTATTTCTTTTCTAAAACTTTAAAACTGAGTTGCAGTTTTTGGCTCACTGGGAACCTGGGTTTTCTTCTCTTGTACTAATAATAATAATAATAATAATACGGTTAGTGTCAAACTAGTGAGAGGGAGCTCAGCACTAAACTAATAGAACATTCTAAACATTCTCAAAATTTTGTTCTGCTTCCTCATTGCACCTATTTATAACCGTTTATTAAGTGAAGCACTTTAACATTTCAATCCTCTTGGTGTGGCCATCCTAACTCATTAAATGTATGTTATTAGACACCAAAGCTGCTAATTGCAGACTATGGCTTATATAGTTTAGTAGTTTATTTTAGTTGTCATTTAACCCCGAGTTAGTTCTGATTGAGCCAGCCTAATTAATGCAGCTGCTTGTTTTGTTCAAAAGTTAGTTTTTATCTAATATCTTTAATCAGTCTTCTTCTTAAGAAAAAGTTGACTGAGGATTTTCTGATGACTTTTGGCTTATGCATCCAGGCACACACACACACACACACACACACACACACACACCAAAGTGTGTCACATAGGTTGACATTGTTTATTGAGGAGAAAGTTATCAACCCTCACTTTCTCACTCTACATCCACATATAGACATACAATAGAAACATACTGTTACATACACTGAGATACACAGACACTACTATAAATATATAGGGAGACGCACACACGTAAGGTTTTTCATTGATATGTCTCTCGGAAATCTTGAATTCCTGGAATAGTTGTCAGCTTTAATAACAGAGCGTGTGTGCGCACATGCATGCATGCATAGAAAAATACATACACTGATGCAGAGGCACTGGACAATGTTTCATGGGATACAGTAAGAGGGTTTATCAGACTTTTTTCTCTGAATAAAGAGAAATAAGATAAGCTCTCTCTCTCTCTTTCTCTATCTCTCTCTCTCTCTCTCTCTCTCTCTCTCTCTCTTTCTCTCTCTCTCTCTCTCTCTCTCTCTCTCTTTCTCTCTATCTCTCTCTCTCTCTCTCTCTCTCTCTCTCCTTTTTTTTTTTCTTTTTTTTTTGTGTATTGATTGTTCTGGGAGACAAGGCTTTGATCATGGCTTGAGCAGGCCCTCCAAGACTAGTGAAGTCAATATTCTTCTTGAAGAATTAAAAGTAAACAACTACAAGAAAGATCCATGCAGTGAGAGAATTGGCAGAGGGCTGACGACATTGTGAGGAAGGTGGATTGGACAAGAGAGGAAGGGTGTGGACACAGTATATACGACAGGAAGTGGTGGGGGGAGACAAGTGAGTCAGAAACACAGGCCACTGGTGGTGGTTGTAGAAAAGGCAAAGAGTAGAGTTTGGTATGTCTTGCAAGATAATTACTACAGTAAGGTAATAATAGAATCAACAGATATAAGGTTATTGCACAAACTTCATATGAATGCAGTTTTTGTGGTGAGCACTGTAGAAATTAGCTTTCACCAACACAATTCAGTTTTTGAGTTTTAGTTGAAAGTATTTAACTTCACTTTTGCCATTTTATGGCCTTTAAAAATAAATGTCACAATTCTCTTCCTCTTCCCCATAAATTTGGAACCATCGACAATAATATTTTATTCTGCTGTTAGACATGATTCACTAAAGATTCCCTAACTTTTTGGTGTCAGTGTTTGCATTTCAGAAAAATGACTGTTTTTCAGTGTAAATCCACCTGAAACTGCTTTTTTTTTTTGATACCAAATTTCTTACTTTTAAATTTGTCATTTATAAAATTAAAACCTTCCATTAATAAGAAGCTTTTGTTGAGTTCCTTCCAAACACCAACTTATTAATAAAATAGTTATCTTAATAATAAATCCCTCCAAATTTATTAGATCACACTTTTATATAAAGTAAAACCTCAATGAGGAAATATGATTTACAAATAAGAAATTGAATGTTTTGGTAAAATCATTCAGTTAATAACAATGTGGAATGGTCTACGTTGGAATACATTTTTTTGATGTGCTTAATTTCAAACCAAAAACAAACAAAAGTTGTACATGGCTTTAAATTATCTTCTTTTCTAGAATGGTTGATGTTGGTGGGCAGCGATCAGAGAGACGAAAGTGGATTCATTGCTTTGAAAATGTTACGTCCATCATGTTTTTAGTAGCCTTAAGTGAATATGATCAGGTCCTGGTGGAATCAGATAATGAGGTATGTTGAGAAAAAAATATAAATTTTTATTACATGCTTGTTAGTGTTTTCTTTCTAAGGTGTGTACATCAAATATGTTATATATAACAGTATTTCTATAGATCTAGCTATAGTTTACATAACATGTCGGTGGCTGTAGAATCGGTAAGCTTTTTGTGACAGTAAAAGATAATGAGCTATGTTGAAAAAAAATATATATAAATTTTTATTACATGCTTGTTAGTGTCTTCTTTCTCAGGAGTGTACATCAAATACATAGTATGTCACTGTACTTCTATGCATTTAACTATAGTTGGTGACAGTAAAAGTCTGCACATATTCACACAGCTTGTATGATGCAGCTCTTGGCACAGACCCTGTGAATTGTTTGATGCTAACACAAAGAGAAAGGTATTTGACTTGAAGAAATTGAGATAAGTTTCTAATTACAAATTTGGTTTCTCAACATAAGACTGCTTGATATCAACCATGTCCCATTAATGGTTTTAAATGTCCCTGTAGATGAAAGCAGACATGGACACCTGCTTGCCTTTCCATTGTTTGAACCTGCAGAACATTCAGGCTGTGATAGTTGGAGAGGGGGGGGGCACCAACATTAGGCTGATACTTTAACCATTGACCCTGAAAGGATGAAAGTCAAAGTTGGCCTTCATAGGATTTGAACTCTGTTGTGATATTGCAGTGTATTCTGGCAGTTGCCTTCTGATAAAATATATACAAAATTTAGTTTGGTACATTTTCATTTATTTTGTTAAGACTTTTGAGAAATGCTGCACAAATGTAATCATCCTCAGTTCCCCTTCAGTAAAACGTCATCATCGTTTGTTGATATTTAATTTTTGGTCTTTACATTTCAGTAGGCAATGAGGAGGTTGTCTGTAATCCATCACATTATTTGCTGAGCTCTTGGGGATCTTTAGCAGAATCCACTCTATAAAAAAAAAAGAATTCTAGCCTGAGGATAGTCTCCTCCTCCTCCTCCATTCTACCCACCAATATAGGAGTTTCTAAGAATGATCATGGGTATTGCACTTCCTCCTCAGACCAAACCATAAAAGCAAATTTAAAAAAAAAAAAATGAGTTGGCCACTGTATTGTTTGTGGTACTTTTTTGCTTTGTATTTTAATCTGTCTAGGGTTGATAATATTGCTTTGTGTGCTTCATACATAAAAAAAATATAAGTTTACAGCCATATGGGTTTGATTTGCAATGAATCACTTGGTTCAGAGTTCGGTCTTACTGCATGGCACTTTGAGCAAATTAAAACTTTGGGTGAGTGAAATTTGGTTAACAAAAACTAAACAGAAACCCTTCAGGTGTCTATAATTTGTAGTATTTGAACTCCTTTTTCAATTGATATGTTTTCTGTTTATCACCATTTTAAGGAGAAAATAGAAAATTTAATTTTTCTTAATTATCCATTAGATTTTGACACGTAACTATTGCTCCTTGTTTTGAAAACAAACAAAAAAAAATGAAGACTTTGTGAATCTTGAATCTTAATTTTTGTTTTTCTTTCTCACCTTTTCAGAACCGAATGGAAGAATCAAAAGCTTTGTTCCGGACAATTATTACTTATCCATGGTTTCAAAACTCCTCGGTTATTCTCTTTTTAAATAAGAAAGATTTGTTAGAGGAAAAAATCATGACATCTCATCTTGCTGATTATTTTCCTGACTATGATGGTGAGTAAAAAGCCCCGATGCCAGTGCATTTTGTAAAAAGCCCCGATGCCAGTGCATTTTGTAGTCAATAGATAGTAATTTTTATTCTGTGTTAGTTTTGTAAATAAGGATTAATATGAGTAGCAAAGTTTAAAAAACCCCAGTTTTCCTCTCTTCCCCATTCATTGTAGTTTAATGACAAATGTAAACAAGACTGTCACCATTGGAAACTCTGATTTCTTATTAATAGATCTGTCATAATCAAGTTTGTTTTAACTTCTATAACTCAACTATTTCATTGACAATGTTTTTATTGAAAATATTTGATTTTTCCTAGTTTCATGTAAAATTATTGACCACACAAATTCAAACATGAAGACACAATTCCAATCCCCCTAAATGATACCAAAAAGGGTTCATTATATTCATTATCTCCAGCTTTGTGCAAGTTAGCCAAACACCTGTGAAACCACCTGATGAAAATATTGACTAAATTTCTACAACAATCACCATTAAAGGCCTGACAATTATTATATGGGTAAATGCCAAAATGAAACGAGTCATTTAGGTTGCTCCTATTTCCTCTGCAAAAACTGTCAGCTCTTTTACTCCCGAGTCACACGTGTGGCATATTTGGAGTATTTTACAAATACACCTATGACAGTTTTGCTCAAAGGACTGTAAAATATTTAGTAAATTACTAATTTGTTCAAATGAATTTCCAGTTCAGTTAAATTTGGAGTGAATATGTTATGTAAAGAGATTGTAAACTAAGGTAGCAAGATTGCATTGAATAGAATGCTTAAGACTGTATATTCCAGCTCTCAGCATTTTGAGTTCAAACCTGCCAAAGTCAAATTTACTTTTTGCACTCCAGGCCAGTTTTGGGATCAATCTTTCTAATTTTCTAATTGACTTTGTTCAGACCTGTAGGGGAGATGATCTCTGCCAGGTTTTGAAATACCCAAACTATGTTGTGTGTGTGTGTACTATATATATATAAATTGTTTCTAGGATCCTCAAATTACTTGCAAATCACTTGACTATATATAAATATAGACTCAAACTTAAGAAACTAAAATTTCTTTAAAATTTTCTTAATTTGAGACTTGAAATATGGTTTCTTCTACTTCAGTACAAATTAAGAATTTGATTTTCCTCTCTCTACTATATTTGAATCTAGGGACATTTTAGTTACCTTTTGGGTTGACATTGAATTATCTTGTGTTTCGATTAGAATGGCTGATAGATTTTTTATATAAACTACTCCTGGCATTTTCAGTTCTAAAAATGTACAAATATATACATGTTATTGATGGATCTTTCTTTCTTTCTTTCTTTCTTTTAGCAGCTTTATTCCTTTTATTCTCCACATTGTCTAGTTCAATGTTGCTATCAATGACTGGGAGAGTTTAATATGTTTTAAATACTGCCTCTAACCCTCAAGATTCCAGATGGTAAAACTGATGGAATATTATTATAGACAATGGTTATTAATGTTCGTAAATATTCATAAAACATCCAGCTAAATTATCAACACTGAGCTTTTATATCAATTCAGTTTTACATTCTGAAAATTTTATAATGAAAATTATTTTTGACCAAAAAAATTGCAAATTACTAAATTGCTTAATGAAGACTTTAAACTGTGAGAGACAGTTTGGTCTTAGCAGAGGGAGAGTTTAGAATCTAAAGTTTCCCATAAGGATATTCAATAATGTTTTTATCTCTAAAGTTATCCTTAGTTTTTGACATCTTGTAGTGTTTTCCTAGACTAGTATTGTACTGTTGTTCTTGGACTGGCTCCTGTGCAGGTGGCACGTAAAAAACACCATTTTGAGTGTGACCATTGCCAGTACCGCCTGACTGGTCCTCGTGCCAGTGGCACGTAAAAGCACCCACTACACTCTCAGAGTGGTTGGCGTTAGGAAAGGCATCCAGCTGTAGAAATCTTACCAGCATGGAAAGCAGACGGTAAACGATGATGATGACGATGAGGTTAAATCTTATAGAGATGTAGAAACCCAGTTGTTCTTCATGTAGGAGATTCCTTGCTGATAATGTCAATGTAACCTAAAGGAAAGGCAAACACTGATAACATATCGGCACTGGTGATTATTATTGGAATTACCAAAACTATTTTACATTGTTTTCGCAGTTCCTGGTACAAACCTGCTCTGGATTTGAGTAATCCAGAGTAATCCCAAGCTTATTCCTTTGCTGTATCTCATAGCAAAAAATTCCATTCATTCATTTATAGCAAAGCTCCACACTCTGAAGTTAATAATTGTCTGAAATTTGGTCAAAGAGAGGAAGGGAATCAGTCCGAAAGAATCGGTTGATAGGTGTTGTGGCAGGCTAAACAGTGAAAAGTTAATCAGTTTTTAAATCGTATGAAGCCTATATAATAATCAGAAGAGCAAATGAGTTACCCCTGGCTCATCTCTTGCCCCACCCCTCCTTCAGTATGCTCCCCCACCAACTGTGCAGTCCTTGGTTTCCTCATTCTAAATTATCATTCAGTGGTTAGATGCTGCTGTAAGAAAATGGTTTAGATGAAACTTGATCTACAAAGAGAAAAATTATCTCCAAACAAATATCTAAATAATTTGCAGTCTGCAAAAATAGTAAGTTCTGAGCAGAAAAACTACTAAAGTAGGTGGTAGTTGTTACCATTATGGCAAAATTGAGGTTGAAACAGAACTCTGCTTGATACTCAATTCAATTAGAACAGAACTGGATACCTAATAAAAAAATTATAGAGATACAACTTAATGACTATTGGCTTTCATTGAAAGCACTGCCAACTTTAAGGAGTATCATTTTCTGTAAAACCAGTGTAACCATATGGAATTTTAATGTAACAGCAATCTAAATATTTATGTAAGCTATGCTGGTAATATTCTTTAGATTATTTTGGTCAAATGAAAGGAACTTCTTGAGTAGATCTCTCTTCTTTAGAAGAGCAACTGAATCCATGTGCAGCTAAATATCAGTATTAGCAGTATTTAGTTTTAAGAATTCACATCTTTGCATCTGTTTCTGCTCTCATTATTATCATCCAAGAAACTTATTTCCCTTCTGAAGTATTGAAACATTTAGCCCAGGATCAAAAGATGAATATAAGATATAAGGAAATCAAGAATGTAATTTCATTTTTATAAGGAAATTCATTGTTCTAAGCTAGTAAATTTGGACAACTCTTCAATTGAATCTGATTTACAGACAATTACAATGATTGAAAGAAAAGATCTCACACCTGTACTGCCATAGAGAGAGAACTGGACACAAGGTTCCAAAAGAAATTCTAATAGAAGTTTGATTCAAAATGAAACCGAGAAGAATTAAAAGTTTGAAGAAACGTTTTGTATTGGTAGAATTTTTCCAATCTTAAGATATTTCCTTAATTTTTTTAGTGCCTTTCTAATACTTCAGTGTTTTTAACTGTTTTTTAAAAATTTTATTATCTAACTGCTTTCCAAACTTTGATTTCAGGTCCAAAGAAAGATGCACAAGCTGCCAGAGAATTCATATTGCGAATGTTTGTTGATTTAAACCCAGATCCTGATAAAATTATATATAGTCATTTCACATGTGCAACAGGTATGTCTTGTTAAGATTCCTCATTTCACGCTTCATCTGTACTCATCTGATTTCAGGGCCCAAGTGTGATTATAATGCTGCCCGAGAGTACATGATGAATTGTTACATGGACCTCAATGAAGATAAGGAAAAAATGCTTTATTACCATTATACTTGTGCAACAGGTATGTGAGACTAAGCACAAAAAAAAAAAAAAAAAACAAATAGGAGAATAGTAGCAGCCAGCACAGTTGTCTCCCTTCGCTGTTCACCTCGCCAGCTCTGAAATAGTTTTCCTATGTCATAAGTGTGAAGAAATGCGGCTGACATTTCTATTCCTGGCTTTCAACTATAGATCCGGTTTCCAAAATACAACACATTTCCCTTAGTACAATACAATTATGGTATTTGAGTTAATGCTTTTAGATTTTAGTCTTTGTAACTTCAAAGATGCACAAACATTGCAAAATCCTATTGTTGAAATTTGTATACAATGTTCCTTTTTATGTTTAGATCTGATATTTTGTAGTAACCTCCAAATTTTGTGGCTCTTTCCCAGCTGGTTTTTTTAAAGAACCAAATACCCATTAATTAGAAATTAGCTTCCCTAAATATTGGTGCTAAAATTTATCCCATTTTGGTGCTTGCTTTTAATGTAATGTGAAAAAATTTGGTATCCTGCAAACTGTTCATGTTTAGAGAATTAGATGTAACTTGGATATAACAAGTTATTTTGAGCAAAATGTTTAAATACGTTGTGTCAGGTAAAATTAGCTTCATAAGACTGTTGGTACAAAAATATAACACACAGTGAAATAATACCATATATATATATTATAGTAATATTTAGGGGTTAGGGCATTGCACTCATGGTCACTCCATCATGGGTTCCACTCCCAGGTTGAATGATGTGTTGTGATCTTGAGCAAAACATTTAATTTCACATTGCCCCAGTCCACTCAGCTGCAAATGGATGAGAGCCCTGCAACAGACTGGCCTTCCAATCAGGAGTGTTAGCCCTGCTTGCCTCGACAGTAGGGTGGCATCGTTCAAAAGCTAAAACAATGCAAAGTGCATTGTGACCAGCAATGTATAACATCCAATAGTCTGGTCAATCACCTGATATCTATCTATCTATCTATATATTATAACTGTTTGGTTACTTTTGTAAACAGTAGCAAGGATGCTAAATGGTAAATTCGATGTAGAACTGACAGTACACTTTTTTTTTAAAACTAGGGTTGCTATCGTAAATGATTAGCATAACATTTTATCTTCAAAAATATCAGAAATAAAGAAAAATAAATATTGAGAGATAAATGTTGAAATTAGTTAAAATATTAGCTAAACTCTTGAGTTTATGAAGACTAAATTTAATTTTTACTTAATTTTCAAATGGATTCCTAACTTAATCTGGGATTATTTTTATATAACAGAAACTAGCAATATGAAAGGATTCTGACCAGAATATCTTTAAAGAACTTATTTAAAAATAACAAATTAAGCAAACAAATATTAATAAGGATTTGTCATACTTTTTGCTTTGTTTGAAAATTAAATCCTATTAAAATGGTAATTTTAATGTTTAGTAATAGCAATTGTATTATCAGGTAGTTTGTGTGGGAAGAAATTCTTGTCTAAAGAATTTATTTTTGTGAATATTTTTTATGAAGGATAGAAAAATATTTTTGTTAAAGTTGAATATTTTTGTTGGATATTTTGACATTGAAGATTTTGATAGAAAGCTGTTGATATTTGTATTTTCATTTCAAAATTTACAAAAATAACTGTTCTTGTTCAGGTTCAACATCCTGTGGTCAGCTTTCACTACTCCTCCATCTGTTTTACTCAGTCTTCTTTCATAGTTTCCTTCCATTTGGACCCCCAGATATTTCTTTACTCATCTCTCGTGATCCATACACATTACATGTCCCGACCAATGCATTCTTCTTCACTACTTCTGATTTTTTTTTTTTTGTATCTAGTTTTTCTCTTCGCTCACCTGTCCCTCATCATTCATCCATTCTAACATTAAACATCCAACATGTGTTCTTCATTTTCTTTCCAACTTTCACCCATCATCTCCATTCAGTAGCCATGTCTCACTACCATTCAACAACACACCTTGTACGCAAGCAGCATACAACTCTGTCCTTCACTTTGTTGCTTGCATAGGTAATAGTTCCCTAAAAGATTTTGTTTCTATGTCTGGAATTCCTTCTCTAAATCATCCACAAAATCATCAGGATACAGAATTTCCCATGGACAATGGGTCTTAAACTCCTCTGTTATGTTTAATAAAAAATAACTTATTTACCTAAATTTCAACATCATCTCCTTTGAAATTGTGACCTTGCACAGCAGCAATACACGGGTCCCAGTGTTCCTGCCACTTTTGGAATCCAACTTGGAAGTCATTTTCTGAAAGCAAGTCAAGGACCTTCTGCGATTCATTCTTGATCTTGACAATGGTGTTAAAACGACAACCTTTAAGCTGCATTAGCATCTTGGAGAAGTGATGGAAGTCCACGGGTGCTAAATCTAGCAAATAGGGTGGGTGCAGAACTGGTACCATGTTGTTTTTGGCAAGAAACTCATGGAGAGCTTGGTGACAGGGGGCATTGTCGCCATGAAGAAGAATCCAATTCTTCGCGCTCTACAGATCCAGTTGCTTTTACCGAATCTCCTCCCTCAAACACTTCAAAGCATTGTTGTCTTGTGATGATCCTCATGAATCTTCACCACATTTCCAGGGGTGACATCCAGGGCAAGTCTTCCGGATCGCTCATCATCTTCCAGGGACGTTCTTCAGCTTTTCAGGTTCCCCTGCCACTCAAAACACTGCATACAACCCATTGCCTTGTCACCAGAAGCTTGCCAAAGCAGACTTCCCAAGTGTAACACAAAATTTCACATTAGTTCTTTGTTCCAATTTCCTCTCCATGACAAAAATCACAGACTACTGCAGGCACATGATCACAAAAACACTTAGGAAGTAAGTGCAGGGATGTCACTCAGCACATTACCTCATCAAGGTTACTGCTAGCTCTTACCATGTGTTGCCATCTGTTGGCACACTACAAAACTAGTCTGAGAACTTTCTGATACCACCTCGTAAAATAATCTTTGCAGCTGACATATTTAGTTTTTAATGACCAAAAATGTTTGGGGTTTTTTTTTCTGTGTTTGTTGAATAATATATCTGCTTTGTCTGCCAGAGAGTCTGCATTGGACACAGAACTCTGTCCATTTTGTTTTTGGTCTCTCTGAAAGCCACACCTTATTTTGAAGATTGTTCCATGCTGCCAGGATTTGTTTGCAGTGAGTGACTTACACTGATGACCCTAATCTCAACGGCACTTTTCACTGTTTACTCCTAATTTTGTGTTACAAGTGGTGCTTGTTAAACGATGGCAGACTTTTGTTGCTATTTGATGCTTCTGGAAGCCAGTCAGCGGCTTTAACATTCTCACAGGATTAAGAAACTACAATTGTTCCTGCAGTTAACTTTTGTCCACTTTTTATTGTACTGTGACGTTGATTTAGTAATTGGAGATTTTTATTAAGCATGTTATGATATTATCTCGACAGATGTGGGGCTATTAAACAGTCCTATCTGAAGTTTAGATCAGTGTCCTTCGGCTTCAGATTGTCACTCCTAAATATAACGGGGCAATCCTAAGATTAATCTTCACATAAGAACAATGCAAGAAAATACTTCTAAACAGCTGCAACCTTTTTTTAAAAAAAATTTAAAAAAAAAAAATTTTTTTTAAATCTAAAAATAGCCTTATACATACCAGCTTACTTGGTTTGAACTAACTCTCTCTCTCTCCTCCACTTATCTGTTAGATTTACTACAACTGCTAATCATTTTTCCCTCTTTTCATCTCACACTTTATCATCTTCACATAAATCCATTGAATCTCTCTTCCTCGTGATGCCACCAATTTTTCTCTACTAAACAATGATGATGATGATGAGGAATATATCCTTTCATGTGTCATCCAGACTAAGCAGTAACATCCCTCATAACTGTCAGTGTTGGAGAGTTTATAAAAGCTATGGACAGATCCCTTTCTCAGGCCATCAAAAGTAAACCATACACATCTATCCTAATCATCATTCTTGCCAACATTTCTCCATGCTTACTTGATTGTGCTGATCTGCTGTACAGCAAACTTGCCATTCTTTTTACCGAAAATTTAGCTTCATTACTTTTTTTTTTTTTTTTTTTGTTTTTTTTTTTTGTTGTTTTCTTGTCATTAGTGTCTTCCGTAGATCACCACTTTTCCAACCACCACCACTCACCTTTTCATTTTATATTTCCATATCAGTTTTTTTCTCTCCTACATGCTTTTATTTCTGGTATTAAAAAATAGGTAAGATACAATTTCAGTTGGCATTCCAGTCTCTGGAATAAAGATCTCTTGTTTAATACGGGGAAATATCAGAGGATTATGTTAAAATGGCAGCAACACTGAAGAAGCAAGCCAAGAACAGCTTCGGTTTTTGAGATATGATAATTTAGAGCTGTTAATTATTGTGTGTATTGATGCTTTTTCTTGGAGATATTTCAATATTTTAGTAGCTAGGAAAAGATATTGGAACAATAGCAAAGCACATCTTGGTCTGAAGAAAGCTAAGTCAGCAAATCTTGTCTTTGTAATTCTGTGTTGAGAAACTCCTTCAGGTGTTCCAGTTTCATGTACTCCTGGAAAGCTGATATAGCTCATATATAGTGGAAGTGCAGGCTTATGAGATCCCTTCTTTATTGCCAAGGGGTAATCAACCTGTCTGGTATTGAAGCCCTGAGAAAATGCCCCCAGTCTGCACTGTTAAAGTGGTTTTGTGGTAGGAGGAAGGGCATCCATTCATGGATACCAAATCAGTTGCCTTGTATGGACATCTATTGATTCATTCCAACATGGGAAGCAGATGTAAAAATGGGCGAGGATGATATATTCCACACCAATTTCCATCGTCATCATTTAATGCGTTTTCCATGCTGCCTTGTGTTCCTCTGTATGACTTACCATTGTTGTTACGTCTTAACTTACAGCAGAAATAATCTTTTTCTCTTCATACAAAAGACCAAGATTGTTGATATTTTAAGCAAATAACAAAGCTTTTCTTCTCAAAATGTTGATTGCTCATTTATTATTCCCCAAATATATTTGATTTTCTTTTCTCTTCTGCTCCTGTTGACACCATTTGTTTAAATCAGTTCATTTACTCTTTGTATCCCTCTTATTTGGATCAAAGGAGTAAAAATATGACCTAATCCTTGTGTACATATATTTCCATGTGTAGCACCACCTCACCCAGAAAAAAAAAACCTCAAAAAGAATGAGAAATGATGGTGTTTGGTGGGGAACTTGAACTCCACTGCCAACTGATGTCAGATGTTCAAAGATCACTGAGAAAATAATTATTCTCTGTTCTTGATTTTAGATTCATTCTATAATCACTCTTTTACCAAAAGTCAGGGAATTACATTGGTCAGCATGTCCTTTCATTTTTAAGATGGTAGAGTGTGATTTGAGGAAAATTTAGCTGCCATTTCCAGCAGATTGACCAACAATTTAGACACACCATTGCTGACTACAATAAGCTTGGTAAAGCAAATCCGAAGTTGTGGAATAGTTTAGATGTTGACAAATGGTTTGGTTACAGGTTCAATTTCTATTCTGCGTCTTTTTTTTTTTTTTTTTTGGAAAGAATCCTTTACCAAAACATCAGGTTAACAAATGTGTTGAGCAGAATTTAGCTGAGGAGAAACTCTGTGTGAACTAAACTCAAATCTAATAATTTGTGCCCAACGTCTTCTTGACTAATTAATATCTCTTCAAATTAGAATTTGTTTTTAGCCATTTTCATGTCTAATTTTGCATCATTGAAACAGTTTCTTTTCCAGATGACGCTTGGTTCCTCCAAATGATGAGCGTAAGAATTATTTTATGAAATTTTTTTTTTGTTTTCACTTTATATTATATTTGATATAATCATAAAGAAAATTTTTTTTTTTTCTTTTTTCTCATTGCAGATACTGAAAACATCAGATTCGTCTTTGCAGCTGTAAAGGATACTATCTTGCAATTAAATTTGAAGGAGTACAATTTGGTCTGATTGGCAGATGTATGGGAGCGCTTCTTGCGCCAACAGGCTGACGATGGCCGGCCATCATGCCTACTGCTACTCCCCTTCAGCAGCGGCTTTTTGTAAAAGTGTCCTTGTCATTGATAATGACCGAACGCATTCGAAAACTAAAATCAAAGGTCGTTGTTGTTGTAAACAACAATTTATATGCCAAACTTTAATTCCCCTGCCTCGCATTAACACTGAGGATAAAAACACCAGGTTTGAGAGTGACTACGACGGACAAATGTTGTGGCTAATGTTTTGGTCATTTGACAAGTGGCCCAGCAAACTGGTTACGATGCTAAATAATGACTTCAGTTTGGTCATATATTGGTTAGAATAAGTATTGAGAGGTAATAAATTAACAGGCCTGTTAGTCCAATGTCGCTCCCCCCCTTTTACTTCCTCTCTCTCTCCTCATCAACTTCTGTATGTTATTGTATGGTGATTGCTTGGCAGTTGTTCACTGTTGACAAAAACTATACAGGAATATATAGAATTTGAATATATAATCAGTGTATGTATGTGTATACATGTGTATATAAGTGTAATTATGTGCATTTAATCAGGCATATACATATTTGTGTGTTTGCGTGCATGCGTGTGTTTTATATATGTATATATATGTATGTATGTGTATATGTATATATATGTGTGTATATATGTATGGGTGTGTTTGTGTGTGTATATACATATGTGTATGTATGTATATATATATATAGATGTGTGAATGAATGTGTGAGGGTATAGGATGTATATACATATGTATATTAACTATATGCACAGTGTATATCTGTGTGAGGTTTCACATGCAGGCATACATATCCATCCAAACATACATGAAAGCAAAATTGAAAAAAAAAAAAAAGTGGAAAACTCTTTAAAAAAAATAGACAAAAAAAAAAACAAGGAAAAACGACTGGTATGCAACATGTTACATTTACCTAAGCATACTGGTTACTGTTGGGCATGCTTGATTGGTGGGGGGTGGGTGGGGGACAGGATTCTGTTTACTTAAGCTTGCTCAGCCAGCACCTAAGTAGTTACTAACATACCAGGTTATTTGGTTATTCATTAGTAAAGTACCAGTCACCTGGTTACTTTTAGATAATTTTAGTAGTATTTTTCGTTTGTCTTTTTTTTTTTTTTTACTTCTATCTCTGTTCTTTCCTCTCTCTCTCTCCCCACCCCCTCTCTTGGGTTACAATGTATGCCTATAAACATCAGTTTGGGATGATTCGAGCAAAATTCATCTTGACTTGATTTTTTTTTTTTTTTTTTTAATGCAATTGATGACGAAAATTTAACAACCGAAAGTTGAAAGTTATCCTAGTTTGGAAAAAAAAAATGATAAAAAATAATAAAAAATCAGTATAAAAGTTTTCAGAAAAAAAAAAAAAATAATGAATGCACAAAATAGGGGATAGGTTTTCCTCTCCCCAACTTAAAAAACTTGTAATATTTGAAGAAAAAAATTTTAGCCCTTTCTTATTTTTTAATTTAATTTTTCTTTGGCAATTTTCTCGGAAACTCTGCAGAAGAAGCCGTTTTGTTTAAGCCAGGGATTTAGAAACAACAAAAACAAAAACAAACTGTTTAAACTTTGTCTTTAATACTTTTTATTTATTATAGGCTAACTGGATCCTATAGGGGAATAGTCTCATTGTGATAACTGAGCATGCATTCAACTGTATTGTGTGGGTGATAATATTTGTTAGATGAAGAAAAAGAATTAAAGTTTTTTTAATTTTTTTTTTATTACATTTTTTTCTTTCCTTCTTGATTTCTATTTCCCCTTCTCCAGAAAGCACATTTTATATTGACCCTCCTTTCTTTACTGTCAAAATGAAAGACGCACACAGTTTACTGTGCTTTAATCTACTTCTACAGGCACGAGAGACATCTTTCTTTTACCCCCCACCCACTTTTGTTGATTATTATTATTATTATTTCTGTTCCCAGTAATTCCTACTTTTCAATTTATTTCACAAAACATTTTGATTTAAACAACAGCCATCACCGCAAAAAGGAAATCTGCATAAATTTTTAAGAAAATATTTACCTGAAAATTCCTTAAGGATTTTTGTTATTATAAACTTCCTTCTGAATTCACACACACACACACACACACACACACACACACACAGCTGATGCCAAGCTTCTTTGGTGCTTGGTTCAAGGCTAATTACTTGTTGACTTCCATTTTCAGTGATTAGATATTGTTAGATGATTCTCCTTGTATACAAAAATTTTCTTTCCTTTTTTTCCTCCCTTGCCCATCACTCCTTTTGACTTTTTGGGGTTTTATTTATTTTTTTTTTCGTTTTGTTTGTTCCCCCCCCCCTCATCTTTCTGTCTCCTGCCTGACATCGTCTTATTACAGTTTATCAAACGCTACACCCTTTACCGTTTCGACACCTGTAAACACTTGAGTATGCTATATGAAATGTACCCCCTGCTGTCAACCTGTAGTGTCAATGTTGCCAAAGTTGGAATAAATGAGGATTTCATATGAAATTAAAAAAGGAATTTTTTTTTTTTTTTCCCGTATATTGTTCTTGTTAACCTCAATTGGAATTTGAAATCCTTCTACCTTGGTGGTGTTTTTTTTTTTTGTTTTTTTTTTTCCTTCTTGCCAAGGTTACTTTTGTTGTGTTTTTTGTTAATATTTTTGTCTTGTTTTAATGACCTGTGTTTCTTGTCTCTCTTTTGAGCGGCAAATTCGTCTCCACTTCATTGGCCTTTGCCTTTCTCTAATTTTAATAACAACAACCCATCTTAAAACAATATTTTATACTTCTCTCTAGTGGTGTATCTTAAACATTTCCATCGGCCACTTTGATATTGTATTCTCCTCTTCCTCCTAAGTAGGGGCCATTACATGACTGTCTGTCTGTTACATGAAGCACACACTCTCCCCTCCTCCTCCTCCTCCTTTACATCTCGCATCCAGCAAAGTGATATGTAGAACAATCTCCAGCCTTTGAGGATTCGCTTAACGTCCCCGATCAGGGCAACATTAGCTCCTCATTCTTTGAGTAAGATATTTCTAGAACCCATGAATCTCAAACCACCCAAGATATCTAAATTATTCCATTTCTAATCCGCTCTTCTCATTTGCTACATTTTTTGATTTTCTTTTTCCTTTTTTTTTTTTTCTCTCCACTTGAGTTTTTTTCTTTTTCTTTCTCTTCAGCCTCTCTTTGCGAGGTTTTGCTAACTTTCTGGTTTCTGATGCAGTAGAAGCTGAGATCATTCCCCTTCTCATCCTCATTTTCTTTAATGCTAAAAAACTACTCCCCCCCTCCCCAATGACTCTGTTGAGGGTTTCATTGATTTTTTTTTTTTAAATTTTGTGTTAGTGACTGATTTGTATCGTTAATTTCCCATTACTCATTGAGCAGACTTTATAACGAGGTAAAATTCACGACTTCAATGATGGGATAACCTGTATCGCACAAATGCCAGAAGGCAAGATTATACAATGTTTGTGATAAAAGTCTAGATGAAATAATAGAGAAAGTACTCTAGTCTGTGCTAGTTCAAATGTTGCTTGTCTCTGAGATATTAACATGGAATTTGTAAAGAGTTTTATTTTAATTTATATTGTGAAACCAGGCACAAACTTGACCGTGCGTCTGTGAGCATATGTATATGTGTGTGTGTATGCATGCATGTTGTTTGTCAAGTATTTCTTGTTGACAAACCTTTTTGATAGGAGGTGTTTAGGAGTCAACTACTGTCTCCATGATGACAATATTTTAAAGCTCATACCTAATATTCTCTTGCATACATTTTATATATGTTCTATAAACCATAACACTCAGACTCTCTCTCTCTCTCTCTCTCTCTTCTCTCTCTCTCTCTCTCTCTCTCTCTCTCTCTCTCTCTCTCTCTCTCTCTCACACACACACACATACATGCACACACACACACACTATTGCCAGCCACCAATGCCATCAGTAGAAATCTTAAAATACACCCTGAAGATGTGAAAATTTTAATTCCTTGCCAGTTATTATAAGAACTTTTAAGGAAACTATTTTCAAAGACTCCAATCCTGTTCAAAACGCTTAGTGCAGCCATCTTTATCTTTGGCTCATGTTAGTGGTGATGATGATGATGTTACTGTTTAAAGGAACTTTCCCAAATCTCATTTAAAATTTTCTCCTGAAATATATTTAGTCACAAATAGCCTTTAGTTTTATAACTGTTAACTTGCAGAAATTTAATCTTTTTGAGTTTTATTGTTAACGAGGAAAAGCATAGATTGATGGCCATTATTAAACTAAGCTATACTGGTTCTAAAATGAGTTTTGTTATTTCATAACAATGTCGCTGAGTTGTTTGAATGTTTTAAAATAAAATATGGATGTGTGTGTGTGAGTGGTGGCAGTTACACAAATTGTACTTTTTAGTGCAGTTGAGACAATCTGCACCAAACGTGTGCAAGTATGCAACAGGAGCAGTGACCCTTTTTCTTGAACCTGCAGTCACATGTTTAGAGGCTGGCTTTATCTTTGTGTGTTGGTTGAATAAAGTTTTTCTTTTTTTTTTTTTTCCTTTTAATTTGAAGAAGAAACTAAAATATGCCCATGTGCAAAATGTAATTTGGTCAAGCTTATTGTTTCGGGTGACTTATTTATCAGTAAATGAATGCATCTGATGTATAAAGCCAAATTTTTTAGCTGCAGCTTTCTCTCAAAAATTCCCCCACCTCATCCCTCTTTGATTTCTCTCTATTTTTTTTTCTTTTAAAAACTCCTGTTAAATACCCACAAGCTGTGTGTGCAAGCTGACCACTATATAGACTGGTTATCATTCACATGAAGTGAGGGACAACATGGCTTCCCCATGTGAAGATACCATTTGTAGAGGTTCTTACAGAAATAAAAAATGTAAAATCTTTTCTCAGAGATTAGAACTATTTATATTTTCATAAATTCTTATCAAATAAACATTTTAAAATTTTACAACCAAATAACTTTTAAACAGGTGTGTTTATTTTTAGTTAGTTGGGAGAGTATGGAACCAACTGAAAAGCTTCGTTATTTTTTAAGGTCCAATTGTAGTGTAACTACCTCCCATTATTTCTGAAGTCCTTAAAATAGCATGAATCTGGAACAAATTAAATTTTCTAAACAAGATTTATAATCAATAATATTTCATCTGCTTTCCTTCCCCCCACAAAATGGGAAAAAAAAGCTTTAACTGCAAACCTTTAACCCACCTTTTTAGTTTCCTCGACACAATTGGTCTTTCTTCTACCCCCACCCAGCCTGGTTCAACCAGTCAGAATTCTTCACATTTCTAGAATATGCATTTGTCTTTCACTTCAAATTGCTTACTAAAACGGTCGGCAGCTGAATGATGACTAGTCATATAAATATATATGTGCAGATTGTTGAACTGCTCTCTTCCTAAAAACCGGTGTTAGCTGGCTGCGTGCGTCAGTTAATCATACGCACAGACACATATACTTACACATCTCCATTCGCACAGACAAATACCTATCACACACACACACACACATATTTGAGCTTGTCCGTGCTTGATTGTGATGACAGATTCAAATTAAGAGTGTTTGAGTGTGGCTAAGCCAATAGTGGTTTACCCATTTGTGAGTGTTACCACTCTACATCCTGGTTAGGAATAGCAACATGCTTGTACTACTCAATACAGATCCATCCTGTAAATTTCTCCAACTTTCTGTCTGTATAAAAATTATTAAAAAGAATAAAAAATATCAAAAAAGATAACTGGAAAAAGCCCACTTAATATTTTGTTGTTACATTCTACTACTGTTATTAAAAGTAGCTTCTGATCACATGTTTTTTACTGTTCCCTGCTGTACTCTAGTATTTTAGTTGCTACCTACTTTGGCTATTCATCAGTATATTTTAGTGAACTTTTGTTTATTTGTGTGTGTGTGTGTGTGTGATGCTTATTTTATTTTCAGATACATCAATACAGTTAGACTTATTTTAATGTTCCTATTTGACTTTTTCCTCTCATCACAAAACATTTTGTACATTTTTAAACATTAAACAATAATCACAGGGAAGCTTCCTGGTCATAAAGAAACCAGTCTTTTCTAATAGACATTAACACAATCCTTCATTCTTTTGGCTGCCTGGGTTCTTGTTGTTGTTTGTGAGGGCAGTTACCAGAACAATTACCAAATATTCTATTAGCAGTTATGGTTTCTTACATAGGCTCAAAGAGTGAAGTTAGAGGGTGACAGAATATGGACTTGTGAAATTGATGTTGTTCTCAAGAATATTTGTGATGGGATTTAAGGTGAAATAGTTCCAACAAAGCATTAACTCATTTGGCCAAGAAACTATTACCAATCAGTTGTACCAACATACACTGGAATAATACCAATAGTTATTCTTTTTCACAGGCTGTTTTATATATTCCACTTTGAGATGTCACTAATAATTTGACACTTTCTCTACAGATAACTGTCAGTTGTTAATTAATTACACCGTATGATAAGGTTAATAATAATAACATGTGGTGGCACAAATTTCAAGTTCCACCTTCACTGATGAGAAAGAATCATTAGTTTAAAGAAAACAACCATTCATGTTATCATTTTATAGCTGCTATTTTCAGAGGTTATTTTTTTTAATGCTACCCTAACCTAACCTCAAATATGTTTGGGTGAAGTTCTTGAGACTTTTTGGTCATTTTCTCCATCAAACAACTGAATCAAGTTTTCACAGACAGCCCTTAACTCTGCCACTCCTTGTAATTCTAGTTTTTTTTAACAATACTGAGATGGTTTTCTTACTCTTTCAATTCCTTATGATCTTTTATTTTTTTAAATACAAATTTAAATAACTTAAAGATATATTCACACATAAATTTTATTACACACTGAAGCTATTTACTATAACATACTAAAAGAATTTCTTTTTTTTTTTTTTGTCTCTTATTCCAAGGTAATGTTTCCTAAGCATTCATAAGTTATTTGCTAGTTTTAGTTTTCTCTGGGTTTCCATATTGTCATTTTCTTCTTCCTTTGATCTGAGATGTTTGGGCTATCATACCAGTTCAATCCATACTTGAGATGCTTTGCTGAGGGACATTTTTACTACAATGCTTTTAGACAATAACAGATTAGGATTAGGGTTTTTCTTTTGATCCAGGTATTTCAGTTTTGCTTTGAGCAAAAGTTATTCCAGAACTTTTAACTCTATCAGTATGGAATGGTATAATTTTTATTCCTCTTAATATTTGTGATGTTTCTTTGAAATACTATTCAATGAGAGAAATCTCTACGTCGTTGCCCAACCTGCAAGAAACAGCAGTCAAATCTCCCTCTGAGAAAATGGAAGGGATACATGTGTGTATGTTAAACAAAAGCCTCAGTAGCATTGGTCTATTTGTGGTGATTTTTCAAGGATTCAAACTGTGTACATATATAGGTGTGTTACACACAACTATGTGTGTGTAGGATGGAAATGCTACTTCAAACCCAGTTTCTGAATTCCACCATTTGTGCTCCTATTGAATGCATTGAGTTCTTACTGATTCCTCTGTTTTGTTTTTTTTTCTTTTTCTTCTAAAATTGCTTTTGCTACAGAATAAAATTAAGGCAAGGCCATATAGAATTTCCTTGTATCAATTTAGTTTCAAAGCTGGTTAAACATTCTATGGTGAATCTTTATAAACTAGTTCCAGTTTCACCATCTATTCATGCTACCTAATCCATTTCACCAGATGAATTACGTATATATGTCCGAGGAAAATAGCCTGAGTTTGGAAGTATATCTTAACATGGAATTTACCTACTGCCATGTCTTATGACAAAACCAAAACTTAAAAAGTACATTTTAAATAATTCAGTTTTGTAATTCTTTCCAATCTTAGCCATGGAAACATAAATCCTGCCTTTGTATTTCATGGTCGATGCTATTTAACATAGGTTATAGAAACTGTGATGATTAAATCTAACCTTATTATTGTTAAGATATTCCAGGGTTTGTTTTTTGTGTGTGTGTGTGTGTGTGTGGTTTTTTGTTTTGTTTTTTAAGAAAATCCAATAAAAATTCTTAACACTTGTTCTGCAAGATTTCTAAGTTAAGGCAATGGCATTGGTTCTCTTTGGTTCCCCTCCTACACTCACACATATTTGCCATTCTGCTTCTGATAGCAATGGGACAAGTTTTTCGGTTGGTTTAAAGTGCCAATTTATCAATATATCTGAAAGTGACTGGATAGTTAAGCATTCATTAAAATAACTGCCAATATGTTCGTTAAGGGCAGTAATTGCAAGTAAAAGCTTTTTATCTCAAGACTGGTTTCATGTCTTTTTCAGGACAATAGAAACATTTGAATTCTGCAAAACCATTCCATTGTTTAACATCCAAAACCTAGATGTAAATAAGTTTCAGGAGGAACTACAATTAATCACTACAGCCATATGAAAACTGCTGAAGAAACGATGCATTGTTCAAAGTGCTGAGTTATCAAGTTGTGAAGGAAAGAAACATAAAAGACACAACTTGAATATGTCTTCCATCAATATTGCGCAACAACTTGTATTTAAGTGTGTTTGATTTATGCTCCGTGCCTTTATAACAGTTATTATTCAGTTCTGTTTTAATTGTAGGAATTGATGCTTCACTAGTGAATAGGTGGGAATCTGTGTTGTAGCTTGACTTAGAAAAAGTAGACAATTCTTCCTCAGCACCCATTTAAAAAGGAGAAAAAAACCCAGATAATGTAGTTCCTGTACTTCTCAAAATGGATTACTCAGTGTGGGCTTAATCAGGATTACCTGGGGTTAAACAGTCTGCTATGTATGGACTTGTGGCGAAATCAGCAGGGTTGCTTTCAATTTGTTTATTTGATTAAATCAATTTGATCTGCCTTAAAAGACTGGCATGAATTGATTTAATGAAATCTCTTGTGCTTGCCTATGTTAACATGATTCTATGGCAATGTAGAACAGAAAGAGACTTCCTTAGTTTTGCTAGAGAAAGGATAAAATGCATCTCATACTCTGTAAAGGGATTGGTTTTAAGGTCATCACGCCATACAAGATGTGATCCTCCAACTGCATCTAGTTGAGTAAAACTCTGAAGAAGGGGAATTGGCTGGGTTCATGCTAATCTAGCCACGTGACAGCATGGGAGAGTAGGCGTGTGATGATTATGGCTGTTCATTCAGTGTGGGGAAATTCTGTGCATTTCTCTTGTCACCCAATGATTACAAACTAAAGACAATTTCTTCTGTTAAAGGACGTGAATAAACGACCTAAAATGTCTTTGTCTTGTAGGAATCTTAAAGATCCTAGAAGAATCGGTTTTCTTGAGTCTCCTCTCTCGTTTACAATTCAGTAATGTAACAATAAAAACTCTACAATACAAACCATTCACTAATGAAGAGTTGTTAAGCCTGGTGCCAGCCGTCATTGAGCAGACCTATGATGATATACTTCCCAGCCAGGACCTACCCCAACTCGTAGTTGGCTAAGTGCATCTGGGACTACATTCTCAAATGCATCCTTTATTTCTAGGCAACTGGTTCATGATTAACTGAAATTTATTACAGCTTCAATGACTTAAACTGATTCACCCAGGTAACTATTTAAGCGAGATGAACCGTCATTGAGGAGAGTTAAATTTGGAGTCTTGTACTAATTGAAGGTACAGATGTCCCCGTTTTTGTTGGTGCATCATTTTATTAACGATTAGAATTGCTTTAGAAATGTGAAGGGTAAGATGCTAGATTTCACACTAACTTCGTTGCAAGAAGAATTAACGTTTTATGAACTTCACTGGTAAATTATTCCACACAGTTTCATTAATTTATTTTTTAAACGGCTCTCTAGGAAACGGTATTAAGCAGCTCATTTCGTTATGATCCTTTTATCTAAGACTTTGGTTTTAAATACGAGTAAAAATTAAAAACCTGAACAAAACTACAATGTGACAAGTGATGATGTTGTATTTCAGTTAACTCGATGCTTTAAATACTGTTACGAAAGGAAAGGTTGACCACACTTTAATAGTGGAATGGAATGTCAAACGATTCCGGTAGACATGGGTTTAAAATCTTTCGAGAAGCGTTAAATAGCAATACGCTGACTGTTTTATTCAGTCGGCAAGTTTCGTGATAGTACAGCACGACAGCCCAGGGTCATGAGGTTAAAGGTAGCTGTTTAATAAATGGAAAGGTTGCGAGCAGGGGAGACAATTATGGTGTGACTAAGATACTTGGGGTTTTTGTTGATGGCAAGTTAGGGTTAGCTCCCATGAAAGAACTGTTTTGTTGACATAAGGTTATATCAAGACTAGAAACTATATTTTAGAAAGACATTAAAAAATCTTTTTAGTATCCAGAAGCCTTTTAAAACATTGAAATTACCAAATTTGAATATAATGTTTGTGGAGTGATTCATCCACTAAAATGAAAAATAAATTAATCATTGTGATATTAAATATTGTCAATCAATGAAATTTAAGATTGTTTTATGCAAGTTTTTAAAAATGAATAGCCAAACTTCCATGTTCCAAAACAGGTTGAGGTTGAAGCGTCTGTATACTTGCCATGCTTGAAGTCTGATAAAATGTTTTGTGCTGCTGGGAATATTATGTTTCAGGTGTTGAGTGACTGAAAGACACAATCACATGACACTGTCGGTTCTGGTCCAGTGGACATCATCAAAGCCATTCCAATTGCGATCATATCATTTTTGCATATCAAGAATTCCATGGCTGATTGGGTTAATCCTTTTGTAACATGGATTTGGCTGCTATTTCAGGTCAAGCAATCATAGTGAGGCAGCCTCTTTGGTTTGTCATCATTTAACATCCGTTTTCTATGCTGGCATGGGTTGGACAGTTTTATAGGGCCCAACGAACTACATCAGGCCCCAATGTCTGCTTTAACATGCTGTATAAGGTTGGATGACCTCCCTAATGGCACCAACTTTACAGTGTGTATTGGGTACTTTTTTCAAGACTGAACAATGAGATTGGCAAGTAACATTCAAAACAAAGGCAAGAAAGGGAAAATCCCTCCCATCTAAGTGTGTCTGAGATAGGAGGAGGAGGTGGTGGATTTCATGTGAGGTGTTGAAGGTTAAAAAGTACGGCAGAAAGGATAACAAGCACAGATGTCTTTCTGTGAGGGAGATGCATAGCTTTCCTGCAATTATGGGAAAATGTGTGAGAGTAGCTAGCAGGGAGACCATAAGTTAGTAAAGCATACACACAAGGTCCAAGAAGGGGAATCTAATGAATATAGACAGAGTTTCAGACAGGAAGGAAAAGGTGGGTCATTTCACTAGGATGTGGAAGGAGAATGACAAAGCAAGTTCACCTTCATCATTTGAAGCCAATTCATTTAACTTCTGGTGATCCCCGAGAGAAGCTGAACATCACACTTGCTAACGTGTGAAAAGATGGTGCCTGCTGCCCCATAAACGAGTTGCATGAAAGAAATATGATTAATAAGGAAGGCTTTTGTCAGAAAATGTTTTACTGATGCAAATAAACATGAAAATCAAATGAGTGAGTAAACAAATAAAAATTAATTAAGAAAATTTATATTCAGGAAAATAAATCAGATGTCAAGTATTGCAAGGTTAAACATTGAATTGGGACAAATGTGACCAAAGATTTTCAAATTATCAGACAAAATAAATTAGTTGCTTATTATTTTGCAAAACTATGATGTTTAATGTATTTTGTTTAAATCAGAAAGACAAAGGAAGATAAACAGGAATTTTCTCTTTGTTATCAAAATATGGAAAAAAAAAAAAAAATTAATTTTTTTTATACAGTATGTAGGCAAATACTATTTTAAATACCTTTTAAAGTTCATTTCCCGTAAAACAGAAACAATGATCTCTCGTTTAGTGGGAGGTGTGTACAAAACTTTTATTACAAACATTAAACGTAAAAGTTGGAGTGAAGGACAACAGTCAAGGTTTTATAAGGAAGAAATAAATCACAAAAAATGCAATTATAAAATTAAGAGCGGGTGGGGTGGGGGGTGGGGGGTGAAAGAGATATCAAACAAGTAAAGATGATTTATTTCAAAATTTGTGAACTTTTATAATTGTTCAATTGGATTATCTAAAGATGTCTAACATGCATGGCTGATCCAGCAAAATTTCAAAAGCATTGTTATCAACCCTGCATAAAACAGATTTAAGGATTAGTTATGGCCGATTGAATGAACTTCTTGGAAGATGCAATACATACACATCTTCATTAAAACTGTGTCTTATTGTAAAGAATTTTGATTTAAATAACGACAGTGCAACAAAGTATAGAGCAACCTGAGCTCAGTGTGGACGTCACAGGTCCCTCAAGTACAGAGTTACCTCAGCTCACTGTGAACGTCACTGGTCCTTAAAGTATAGAGCTACTTGAGCACACTAGGTACGTCACTGGTCCCTAAAGTATAGAGCTACCTTTAGTTCACTGTGTATGTCACTGGTCCCTGGCTATTGTATTATGGACCCCTTAAATTGCTATTTTACTCGAATATACCATCATAACCATTGCATGTTTAAATAATCCTATTTTTATAATTAATTTAAAAAGCATTTCGTGTATTTATTGCAAATAAATTTTAACAAAATCTTATGTGGGCCCCTGAGAGTCATGTACCCCCCAGTTGAGGACCATTGGTGTTCCTAAATATTTATTTATTTACCCATATAAATACACTGAAAGAAAGATAAGTACCCACATAACAACAAGCTTTAAGTATCAAGTCTTGAAATGACAGACTTTGGTAAGCAGAAAGCTAAAAATCAGCAACCTGTATGTTTTTACGCATTTTTCTCCGAATTGTTCAATTTTTAAAGAATCTTCGACCATCATCAAACGTGGAAGCATCTACAGAGTTGTCTCCCATGCTACTTAAGACCGAAGATGTTGAATAACATTGTTTCATTTTTCTTCATTGCAAACTTAGTTACTCTTGTAAATATCAAAATGAAGCATTAGAATCCGATAAAATTCCCAGCCCAAATCGTTAAACCTTTTATCTTGTTCTCATAAGCTTGAATCCACTTTTTGAAAAGTTTGTAATGAAGTAAATAGTTGAGGTAACCATAATACGGCGAATAATAATAATAATAAAGTAGATTAAAGGAAAATAACTGAAGTGGACAGATGGCAGTGTTTTAGAAACTACGCGCGATTTTATTGGCATTACGATCCTCCAAAAATACAATTTTTTAAAGTATGTAAGAATCATTTAACACTACATAAAAGGAGTCAGGACAGTTGTTGAATAGTCATCACTAGGTCTGTTCCTTTACTCCTTTATGATTGTGGCAATGCTGGAGCACATACAATAAATTAGTTTAGGTCTGTGATTAATAAATTTAATGTAATGAACCTGAAAGACTTGAGACTAAACTGAAATGAATTAAGAGTGACTGATTGTTAAGAGGTTTTGAATGGCGAGGAATAGCTTCAATGTTCTGTTTCAATAATGATTGCAACAGTTTACATTTATAGAGATGATGATGATGATAACTCTATAGATGGTCGACGTAAAGTGTGGTGTGACCATCTAATAACGACTCAGATCTGAAGGCTGGAATAATACACGTAGTGTGCCAGTGAGAAAAAGAAAGGGACACAACCGAGTAGAAGGGTTAGAGACAGATTTATTGATAAGTTAACATGTATGTGTCTGTGTGTGCGTCATGTATACACAATAATAGACAGGTCATCATAAGAACAAAGTGTGTGTGTGTATGGCATGGATGTACAAAATAACAACAATGAAGGAGAACAGTGAAAGCGCCTATAATGAGAAGTTAGACGATGTAATAGAATGGAATTGTTCTCCGACCTACAACCAACTTTCCAACATGTATAAATACAGTACCCAAACTCAATTCGATCTCTTTCACCTCATTTGCTTGGCGCCTGCCCAGAGGAGCACTTCAGTAATGACTTGTCATCGTGGGACTATACAGCTTTCATCCTCTCTACTCAACACAGAGAGGTAAATTCTTTTATTCTTTCTCTCTCCTTCTAGAAGTCAACAAAATATGAGCTTAACTACCTACAAAATGAACTTGAGAACTAAAAATAATGTGTACAACAACTTGAAGAAATTGTATCTTATATTATAACGACAAAGTAAAGGACATATCAGCTATTTTCTTCCTCTCATTTATCTGGTGCATATATATATATATATATATATATATATATATATATATATATATATATATATATATATATATATATATATATATATATATATATATATATATATATATATATATATATATATATATATACGTAACAAACCCATTGATTTCTGAGGTAGTCGTCTGCTACTGCCTGGGGTCTTGGTCAGACATGACTGGTTTAAACGACAACCACAGGTTTTACTCACCAATATGGACTGATAGTCCAAGTTAGTCAATTACAATCAATGTTCGTTAATGGTATTGTTTCACCTAAATCAGCTCTGATCAAAAAACATTTCACTTGTGACTTTCTCGTCCTTTTGTTTTTTAAATGAGAAGCTATATTTTTTTTACATAGTTGTTAAGAGAGTCTTAACAGTTTCAAGGGAGTTTTAACAGCTATTTCTAGCTGGTCAAGCAACCACATAACAGAGTCCCTCATTCGTTCCATGTTTTATCACACAAATACATGAGTCAACAGAATGCATAATTGAATGTGTTAATTTTCTCCCTGAGTCCCAAGTTCAATTCCTAGAGATGACTTTACTTGCCACGCATTCCACTAGAT
Organism: Octopus bimaculoides; assembly: GCF_046866305.1. Taxonomy (NCBI): domain Eukaryota; kingdom Metazoa; phylum Mollusca; class Cephalopoda; order Octopoda; family Octopodidae; genus Octopus; species Octopus bimaculoides. The sequence goes on from NC_142945.1 coordinate 55,789,882, forward strand.
TTAGTTAGATACCAGTAATACAGGGAGTGTGTTGATAGGGAATTGACTAACAAGTCCATGGTATAGCTTCTCACTGGTGCTGCCCTGTTTAGGACCAAGTCATTTAAGTATCAGTGGTCCACCCCACTAGCGTAGCTCGAGTGTGTGCGGCCCTTCCGTTTGCCGCCCCCCCCCCCCCAGACCCCACAAAAAACACATATTGCCTACGGCAATAGCCCGGAGCGGACATAAAATAAATGACATAAAATAAGTTTAAATAAAACTTAAGAAAGTCAGCCTGAGGTCCTGTTTTATTCGATGTCGATGCTGTCCAACAACAATAGTGAAATGTCACTGGGTACAGTGGAGACTAGAGAGGAAGGAAGATAATGGTGATAAACAATATTACGGACGAGAGAAAGCGGTGAAGGTAAGGGGGAAAGAGAGAAAAGATGAGAGGAGAAACATATTTACGAAGGTTAAAGGTGAAAGAGACGAAGGTAAAATAGAGTGACATTAGGATAGAGTGGGAAAAAGAAATGGAGAAAATTAACCGAAGAAAGAGAGAGCGGAAGAATAAAGAAACAAAAAGAAAAAGAACAGGAATGAATAATAAAAAGAAAGAGAAAGTAAAAGTATATTTAATGAGGTGTAAGAAGGAGGGGAAAGAGGAAAAGGAGGAGAAGTAAATGAACGAAGGGGAGGGGGAAATGACGTCATTGCTGATAAACATAATCCGCAACAGGAGGGAAAAATAAGATATTGATTCCAAATAAAAGCTGCTGCTGTCTATTTTTATATTCATGTATTAAGTTTCTTTATTTTTGTTTGCGTTACTTTTGCTTTTTTCCTTCCTTTTTCAGTGAAAAGATTTTGTTATTGTAAGACATTTAATAATATTTGTCGCATGCAAAAATGCAAATGAGCTGCTGACTAATTTATTTTAACCTACGGAATCTAATTACATAGTATCAAACGAAATTTGATCGGGATTGATAAAATGTTATTACCAGGGAACCAGTCTAAAGACTTCGTCTTCGGTGACACAACCACTATATACATACATAATTTTGTGTTTGTTTGTGTGTGTGTGTGTGCGCACTATATTAATCACAAGACATTTATTTAACAGATCTATATGCAATCGACTGTCCCGACCAAGTATATTTATATGATATGGTACTACTAAAGCAGCACGGACCCGAACGCGCAGTCGCGCGTCCGCGCTAGCTAGTCTTGAGTGGTCGATCCTAACCCTATCCCTAACCCGCGTGTGCAAAAGAATACGTGTTTAGGGTTAGGGTTAGGGTTAGGATCGACCATTCACGACTAGCTAGCGCGGACGCGCGACTGCGCGTTCGGGACCGTGCTGCTTTAGTAGTACCATATGATATATTAATAAATATACTACTAGTAGTTACCGCGTCGATGCTAAGTGAATTAGCGCAGGATTTGAACTCACAATTATAACGTTCTAAACTAGCTACAGTTAAATATCATAATATCCGACCGTTTGTATAAAATCCCAACACACACACACTCATGAATCCATTAGACTGTGAATAAATTACATTAAAACGATGTTGAAAGTCTCTTGTTGGTCTTGGAAAATTGAGTGGCGCAAAATGAAGGGATTTTTCTTCCCCCCCCCCAAACCCCCAGATAAAATCACAAAGTCTGTACGAGTTTATCCGTGGAAAGATGCGTTCTTTTGCATAAGTTTAGAGACTTGGGTGCAAAATTGTGCTTTACACATTGGAAGATACATACACGCACACATATACATACATACATACATACAAACAAAAATAACCCTGTTGTTGATGTTGAAATTCAAAATAAGGAGCCTTGGATGTAGGCTAGAGACTGACTCTTTCTCTATTGGCAAGAAATCTTGAAATAAAACTGACTAATGACACGTGCGCGCGCGCGTACGACGGGCTTCTTTCAGTTTCCGTCTGCCAAATCTATTGACAAACTTTTGGTTGACTCGAGGCTATAGTAGAAGACTCTTGACCAAGGTACCATGCAGTGGGACAGAACCCAAAACCATATGGCTGGGAAGCAAACATCTTATCGCGCAGTCACATATGCATACATACAAGCATATATATATACATGCGTACATAAAAACACATACAAACACACACACACATACATAGATTCACATTTATACATCCAGGTGACTACGTTCGTTTTTAGCTCTACCTTCGTTTCTTCTTCAAACTCAAGTGCGGGTGGGGGGAGGCATTTGGGGGGGGATGTGTTTCTCAGTAACAATAAACTTCATTTAAATGGCTCTGAGGAAGCTGTAAGATACCACGCAACCACTCAGCTCTGACCGCAAGGCTTCATTTAACAGAAACAGCTGTAAGCTAATGAAGTTGTTTACGTAATTGATGTTCTCTTGTCATTCTTTAATTGATATTATGCTCTGTACTCTCCTGACTCTTAGCTCTGAAGCAGAAGTATATTGAGCTCTGGTAAGTGGTTATTAAGAAAAGATCCAGTATCGCTATGTCTAAGCGAATTCGTCTGTGTGAGTGTGTATGGGGGGGGGGGAATAGATAGATAGATAGATGGATGGATGGATGGATGGAATCACACGCGTGTACACGTACATCGATTTATTGTCGTGCTAAGGTCAATGTGTGTAGTAACAGAGCGTGGTTTTAACAACAATAAATATTTACACTCATTTTCTGTAGTAAGTAGTTCTCTTCTTAACTGTACTACATACATACATACATACATGTATATATGTATATACGCGCGCGCGCACAGAGATAAGGATATGAATAGGTGTGTGTATGTGTGTGTGTGCATGAATGTAGTCTGTGTAGTAGCATTAAAATTGATTTTGAAGCAACAAAACCATAGGCATAAAGTGGCATTGAATAATTAATATAGTTTATAAGAGAGAGGGAGAAGAAGAGATGGAGATAGACAGACAGAGAAGGCGAAGAGGGCGAGAGAAAGCTGAAGGAAGAGGAAGAGAGAGAAGCGTAAAGCGGAGCGAGGAGAGATAGAAAAAAGGGGAAGGGTATGAGTTATAGTTTCACCATTGTTGAGTGTGAGTGTAAGTGTGAGGGTGTTGAAGAGAGTTGGACTACTGGAATGGTGGCTGTGTGTAGTCGACACAGCTGGCAGCTTCTATTGACAACACTCCTCACCTGTCATCAACGATTCTCAGGTAAAATGAGAGAGGATCTATCACCGTTCCAGAGTCGACGATACGGTAAATGACCTCTCGTATATGTATATATGTGTGTGTATATATATTACATGTGATGTGTATATTTGATGGTACATGTGGGTTTGTGTGATGAAAGTATATTGATGAACTTTACCATGGATGATGAAATACGCACAATAGGCAAATAACGCTGTGCTTATATATATCATATATCATATATATATATATATATATATATATATATATATATATATATATATTATATATATATATATATATATGATATATGATATATTACTTAGATGACTATTTTCTAGATGTGTGTTTGTGTATCCTTATCCATATCCTTATCTATTCATATGTATTATACATCTATATTGAGCCACATTGTGTGTGTGTGTGTGTGTGTGTGCAATATACTGTTTATGAGAGTTCAGTCATTTACGGGTGATGTATGTGTGTACTTGGCATTTTCAACTCCCAGTAAGTGTGTGTGTGTACACTTATACTTTACATTAGCAGTGGAAACAGCTAATTTAATTTTAAAATACAATAGGTAAACATGTCGGTAAATACACAGAGAAATACTGTATATGTGTGTGTATGTATGTATGTATGCATTTATGTATGTATGTATATGGACACATCTATGTATATCTGTATGTGGGTGTGGATGCATGATGTATGCGTATGTGTGTGTGGTGATGAAGAATTTAATTTTGTGTTAGAAAAATTACCCACAGAAAGGACGTCTGTGGACATATTAATTCCTGGGTATTTTGAAACTCTAGACACCCGTTTAAAAGATCGTAAGAAACTGAATTCTAGTTCTATAGACCTTTATTGTCAATAGGAAATAGAGTTGGGAATTGTCATTGAAGAGATCGTCGTTCATGTAGTTTCAAATGCCGAATAATTGGGTCCCACCTTTCAGATAAATGAATTTGTCGAATCACATGGGATTAGTTTAAAGGTTTGATTTCCTTTATCTTTGTTTGGAGTGTTTTATAGTAGAATCAGAAAAACAGGGAAACGGTCTAAGGAAAGCTGATACTTTAATAAAATAATTGCCTGAACTAATTGTGGAGCTGAAGGGCGTGGTTCGCTAGAATTGAGGTTGTCAGACTCTTATTTCAAATACATCGTTGTGCCACATAAACTACGATTAAAAGCCTCTCCAAAAAGAATTCTTAGAAATCATTCTTTTTTCCAAAGGATTAGTCGTTGGTGAAAGTACTTTTTTTACCAAGTAAAATGCAATAAATGAAACTGAGCCATTGGGTTACCGAATGATCTTCGGTTTTGTAAGTATTTATATATTTATCTTTATATTTTTTATCGTATAAAACGGGAAAATAGAAGAAGGGAGCATTAATATGGAACGATGGAGGCCACAATAATGTTTATTCGATTGGAATAAGATCTGTGATGATTGGTTTCTGTATTATTAATATTCGTCTTTACAACTAGAATTCACAAATTTGACAAAAGCATTTTAAAAAACTGATTCTCAAACGTTGGGCCGCAGCTTTATACATACATACATACATGTGTACGTACGTACGTACACACATACAGATACATACACACATACAAATAAACACACACACACACACACTCACACACACATATATATATATATATATATATATATATATATATATATATATATATATGTACATATATATAAGTCAGTAAATAGTGGGGTTGTGTTAACCGCACGTGGAGAAATAATAGGAAAATGAAAAAAAGCCAGAATGCTGAACTGGAAGCATATTTTAATAAAGATATTTTCTAACCGGTTTTCATTGCGAAGAAGCAAATTATCAAGAAGAAGGAGAATGAAAATGTTTTTTGACAAAGAAGTACAAATGAAGAAAATAATATATAAAAACCAATAATATATAAAAAAAAAATAAATATACCCATACATTATATTGTCTTTGAGCTTTTGTAGTTCAATAGTAGTTCATGTATAAATTGGTAGGAAAAATAAGGATGCATGAGAGTTGAGAGTTTTGTTAGGTTTAAAAAAAGGGTTAAAAGTTTGTGTTAAGCAGGAAATGTGGAGTCAAAACTGGAAGTGTGTGTAAGGGGAGACAAGTGTTTTTAGTTGGAGTTATGAACTCTTTTTTTCAACAGGAAGTTTGTGTCTGTTCATAGAGAAATAAGGTCACTGAGGGGTGTGTGTGTTAAGAAATGGTTGGAATTTCTCTATGAAAAGATTCTCCTTGTTGATTCTTTCTTGTGTGGAGATTCTGTCTTTACATTGATAGAAAGGGAATATAATGAATTTAGGGTTTTTGTTTCTGGCGCAAGAGTCTATGTGGCCACTGAGTGGAATTTGGCGGTATTGAGGGAGGTTTATTTGTTCCTTATGGACAGCTACTCTTCTACATAATGGGAGGCTCGTCTGTCCGATATAGAAGTTTTGGCAACCTGTGCAAATAAGGACATAAATGAGGTTACCCGAGGAACAAGAGAAGTTGGTTTTAATTTTAAACTTTGTTCCTCGTTTGAAGGTAAATTCAGAGCCTTCAAGTAGGTAGGGGCAGGTTCCACAATTAGGGCGTGCACATTTTTTAACTGATGGGGGTGGAAGTGGTGTATGTAGTTTGGAATTGGTTAATAATGTTTTCAAAGATTTGTGTTGCCTTTTGCATTTAAGGACTTTGTGTGTATTAATGATATTGTTCATTTTCGGGTCTGTGGTGAGTAAGGGGAGGTTTTGTTTAATTGTGGTGAATGCTTCGATGTTTTTGGGGTTATGGGTGGAGATGTATGGAAGTATTTTGGAGTTGGGTGTGTTATTATGTTGGTTGGTTTTTAGTGTGTTTTTGTCAAGTTCCTTGGCACGTTTTATTCCAAGATCTATGAGTGTGGAGGGATATTGGCGTTGTAACAGTGTTTTTTTTGAGATCTTGTAAGCGTATTTCTCGAGTGGTTGGGTCAGAGACAATGGTGCAAATTCTTTTAGCTAAATTAAAGGGGATATTTATCTTGGTGTGTTTTGGGTGGCATGAGCTAAAAAGGAGGTATTGTTGTGAGTCTGTAGGTTTGTGGTAGATGTCGGTTGTGATTTGGTTATTAGGTGTTTTTATAATTAAGAGATCAAGAAAAGGGAGATGATGTTTGCTGAATTCCATAGTGAATTGAATGTTGGGATGTATGTTATTAAGTATGGATTTGAATTCTAGAAGTTTTTCATAGGGTTCATTCCATATGATGAAACAATCATCCAAATATCTTTTCCAGTTATCCATTAAAAAGATGTGGAAAAGGTGTCCAAATTTCTGGCGTGAGGTTTCATATAGTGTTAATTCAAAAAAACCCATTATGAGGTTCGCAAGGACTGGTGCAGCTTTAGTACCCATCGTGATACCACACTTTTGGCGAAAGTATGTGTCTGCAAACAGGAAGTAATTGTTGGTCAGAATGAACTTAAGTGATTCTATGATGAAAGTTGTGTTGATGCGATTAGGAAATGTTTCTGGGTGTTTGTGCAGCCAGAATTTAATTGCCTCAATCGCATATTCATGAGGGATATTTGTATAAAGGTTGACCACGTCAAAAGAAACCAAGAGTGACTCCTCGTTTGTTGTTTTCGGGAGGTGATTGAGCATGTCAAGATCATCTCTGATGAAACTTTTGATGTGGCTTAGGAAAGGTTTCAAAAGAATGTCCAAGAAATTGCTTAAGCGATGTGTTTCGCAGGAGGTGCCTGCTATAATGGGTCTTAGTTTTAAATCTTCCGGTGCCTTGATGTTGATGTAGATTTCAGAGGAGAGTTTGCAAGCTTCGGTGATGGATTTGTTCTTATGGATTTTAGGGAGGCCATAGAAGAGGCTGGGCTTGCATTTGAAATTAGTGATGTAATCTTTTTCTTTGTCCGTGAGTCCTTGACCTTGCTGGAGTATAAGGGTGGTGAGGTTTTTGAGAGTTTTTTGTTGTTTATAGTTGGTGATAGTTTCATAGAAGGAGTTATCGTTTAGTAAGGAGAGTGCTAGGTGTTTGTAAAAATCTGTGTTCATTAGGACTACAGTACTACCTTTGTCAGCTTCTTTGATAGTAAGGCTTTTGTCCTGTTGTAAGTCTCTTAGATTTTTCCATTCTATGCTATTAAAGTTTGATTTGACCTTGGTTTTAGGTGGGGTAAAAGGGAAACTCTGGATGTGGTTGCAAAAATCATCCAGTGCTTTATTCCTTCCTTTGGAAGGTATGAAGTTGCTTTTGTTTTTAATAATTGAGTCATCCTCATTGTTGAAGTCTATGAAAGCTTCTGTTAAACGAAGCTTTCTGCAAAATTCTGAAATGTCATCCTTGATCTCAGGGGGGTTGGGGGTTCTTGGGGTGGGTGTGAATTTTAAGCCTCTGGCTAGGATGTTAATTTGGGTTTGTGTAAGGGTTTTATTAGAGAGGTTTATTATTTTAGTTTTCTTTTTAGTTTTCTTTTGATGGGTCTGTATTAGCGGTAGTGCCTGTTTTTCTCCCCTGTGTCTAAAAAATGGTTGTTGAAGTAGGGGGTGTAGTGATTGTTAGAGTTCTGGTAGAAGGGGTAGGGGTAGGGGTATTGTTGGGTGGATAGGCTGGAAGTGGATGGGTAGGTATAGTGATTGTGTTGGTATGGGATGTGATGGTTTAAGGTTTTGTGAGAAATGCGGTGGGTTTTTGGGTGTTTGTAGGGTGGATTGTATGCAAGGTTGGAGTTGGGTAGGTAGTTATTGTGGTTCTGTTGGTGTGAGTTGCGTGGGTATGAAGATCTGTAGAAAAAATGGTATGATTGTGGGTGTTTGTTGGGTGGACGGTATGGGGTACCTTGGGTGGGAGATTTATGCATAGGTGTGGGTAGGATTCCTTGTTTGTTATTGGTGTGAGAGTAAGGGGCATTGAGATGGGGATAATAGCAAGTGTAAGGGGGGTTCATGATGCTTCTAGTCCATATGGAAGGAGAATGGTTGAGTTGGGTCTTGTTTGGATTATTTTGTGGGGGAAAAAGGGTTTTTGTAGGGTTGGAAGAGGATGTGTTTTGTGTGGAGGGAGGTAGGGGGGTATGTGTGTTTGTAGTGTGGTGTTTGTGGGGAGCAGTGGTAGTATGTATTGTTGGTCCTTTTGTGAAGGGGTTTTTTGATTTGAGGTTTAATATCAATTGTGTTTCATAGTTATGGAGGAATTTTTTTGAACAAAACACACTAAAAACACTAAACACACTAAAAACCAACCAACATAATAACACACCCAACCCCAAAATACTTCCATACATCTCCACCCATAACCCCAAAAACATTGAAGCATTCACCACAATTAAACAAAACCTCCCCTTACTCACCACAGACCCGAAAATGAACAATATCATTAATACACACAAAGTCCTTAAATGCAAAAGGCAACACAAATCTTTGAAAACATTATTAACCAATTCCAAACTACATACACCACTTCCACCCCCATCAGTTAAAAAATGTGCACGCCCTAATTGTGGAACCTGCCCCTACCTACTTGAAGGCTCTAAATTTACCTTCAAACGAGGAACAAAGTTTAAAATTAAAACCAATTTCTCTTGTTCCTCGGGTAACCTCATTTATGTCCTTACTTGCGCAGGTTGCCAAAACTTCTATATCGGACAGACGAGGAATATTAATGAGTGTACGGATAATTTACTCATTCAGTTTATCGACAATTTCTTTGTTACTACTAAAAAAAAAAAAATAATAATAATTAGAACACCACAAAATGTCCGCGTGCTTTCAATTGATTTTTTTTTTCTTGTCAGCAAGTCAAGTTTTATCGAGTTCATTGACTCTCTTTAGTATTGTTACTTGTCTTTGTGAAACCGAGATGAGGAATGGCAAAAATCGATTCCGGTGCAAGTTGAACCCAGAACTTACGAATATAAAACCATTCAAGGAAGCTTTTAGTCTGACGTTTTGTCATCTGGCTCTTCTACGAATTAACTTAACCGTACAATAGAGGACTCGCTAGAGAGTTGAGCAAAATACTAAGTGTTTAGTTGCGGTCTAGTGTTCAGATCTGACCGAGGTCAACTCTATCTTCCATATTTCCGAGGGCAAAATAGTCTTATACTAAGATTGATTTGTATTTTTTACTATATCTTAGTTGTGAATGGAATTATAATTTATATTAATTCAACTTGGCCTCGCCAGCTAGAAAGCAAAGCTCGGAATCGCACATACCAAATGGATTAACACATTCACAGCTCTATTACTTGTCAAATAATTCCGCGACATTATTAGATATTGTGGGTCATTGTGTTTTGACGAATTCATACTTCGAACGTTATAATACTTAGTTGTCACGTGACGATGATAATGTTGATTTTTCAAATGGATTCACAAGCCAAGTTTTTCAAGAGTCTTACTGCAAATGTCACCGAAAATGTTGACATAAAGTGAAATATCAATAAGTTGAGCAATGTTTTTATATCCTGCCAACGATATAGATTTCGTCAAACACATTTGTGTGTGTGTGTGTGTGTACAACATATGAAGTCAAAAAGAATTAAATCAATATTTATCTATGCTTTTATTGAGTCAAGAAACTAATATCTTTATTCTCAAAACTTCTTTAAAACAACTAATTTTCACCAAAATGCTTCACAGAAACGTTTTTCTTAATGAAATAAGAGGTTTCTTTTATACTACTTATATATTCAACATGTCTTTTATTTTTTTATAGTTTTGAAGTTGTTTTCTCTCCTCTAAGACACAACACCTGACTCTCTTACTGTGGTTGACAGAATGTCTTTGATAGAGGCAAATTAATTTGCATACATTTAGCCAATTGTTTCTGTAGATTCAGTTTATGAAAGGAGAATTCTCATTTATATGTTTCATAGTAGGTATGGAGCAGAAAAATTGCCCTGTGCAAAATATTTGTTGTTTTTGTGGTGGTGGTGGTCGTGGTCATGGTGGAGTCACAGTAACGTGCCAGAACCTGGGTGTCTGCTAACAATTTACTTATATATATATATATATTATATTGATTGTCCATTTTTTCTCTGTCCTTATCTCCCCCCCCCTTCCCTTCCACAGTTCCTTGAAGAATGTTTTTTTTTGCAAGGCCATTAGATCTTGTTATATGACTGGAAGCTAATGTGTTGCTGAATGATTTTACAAACCCACTCATTTATGATCCAGGTATAAAATCCCTAAGATGTTGCAATAGAATCACATTTCTAAGATCTGTTTCTTCCTCTGAATCACTGTCTTGAGAGTCTATATCTCACATGGATACAGGTAGATGGAAAGCACAAGTGTACACAAAAGTCTGTTTTTATTGTTCACAATGTGCCATTCTTATCTCTTCACATTGGTTTCGCTTTGATTGTCATTTTTTGTGTGATTCTTACCATGATTTCAGACCTTATTGACCATTGATATTAATTGCAGCCAGGTATATTTAAACTTTTCCAATATCTCTAATTTCACTCCTTATTACAAAGATGTCTGTTGAGATGGGACTGTTGGTATTTGTCTAGAGTTTAGTATTTACAGTCTTGACTCTTCCATCCCCTACGTAGATGCAAGTTTTACCAAGATTCTGAAGTAATTCAACCAATTTGTCTCCTCTTCCGACCATTCCATCAATGTCACTAGTAAATCTTGGATTTTTAATGTTCCTACCTCAAAACAAAAAAAAAGAGTGTGCTCACAAAATCTTCAAAGCTATCATTCAGGATCCTTTTTTAGGAAGATTTTGAGGGAGGTAAGAGAGATGGATCATCCCTGACAAACTCCTACAGCGGTATGGCACCATTCTCCAATGGTGCCTTGCAGGAATACAGCACTGGCTACTTTGGTGTACAGTCATTGAATGGTTAAATTTGTTCATTGTGGCCCACAAGACAGTTTGTATACTGAAGCTATAAGCAAGAGGTTTGACTCCAGTCAGATAAATTAATTTGGGTGCCTCTGTCTGACAAGATACAATGATATCAAAACATTAACTGTCCCAACGTCTCTTTTGTTAATGAACCGAGTATGTTATGAACACAAATTCTTTGTAAAGAGGAAATCGTTTAAAGAGGAAGTCATCTAAAGAGGAAGTCGTTCTCCTGTAATGAAAAACAGCATTGATTCGCAGATTCACATTTGAATCTACTGGAATATAAATATGCAAAGCTACCACTTTGATTCTCACAGTTCACTATAGATATGACAATTTATTATATACATAAATACATACATATATATATATATGCACATTCACACATAAATACACACACACACACACACATAAATATATGCACATTCCAAGGGCTTTGTTTAGTAAATTTGTTCATAGTGTGTACTGGGTGGCTTTTTTTGTGGCACTGGCACCTGTGGGGTGGCCAAGTAATTTGCAAAACAGGAGAAAAAACAAGAAAAGAGAAAGCAAGGGAGAAAAGATAAAGATCCTCTCAACTACATGGCATGGGGGTAGTATTTGAGGGGGTGGAGATGACATATTTAGACAGACAGACAGACAGACTGACTGACTGACTGACTGATTGATTGATTTCTACATAGTACATGAGTGATTGATACATAGTACATGTAGCATTAGTTATACAGTAAAGGTGTCTGAAAATCCCAAAAGTACTCAATTTATCTGAAGACAGAGTGTGTTATTATTTCAGATTTAGATGACAACAAAGCTGCTTCTAGTATCTTTAATGTTTTGGGTGTAACAAAGTGATGGAATTGAAAAGATGGCAGTAAGGGTGGAGTTGGTGGGGGGGGGGGCATGTGTGTGTTTGTGATGATGGGTGAGGCCATGTGTGTGCTCGTATATGAATGAAGTGGTAAATTTAACATAACAAATGTAGTGTTGTGTGTGTGTGTGTATTTGAATGTATGTTGGATTAGGAATTGAAAAAATATGTTTATTGGTTTGTTTTGTTTTGAACATTGCCAATAATGTTGCTCAGTGCTGTGGCATCAGCTGCCGTCTTCATGCTTCCACTTGCAATAATGATTTCATTGATTTCACTCATGACTTCACAGTTTTTCTACAATTCTATAATAATAACAACAGATTAGTTCACTTCAACTGGCCTAAATCCACAAAGATTTAGAGATCAACCTTTTTTTCTTGTTGTTTTCCTTTCACTTGTCTGTCTGTTAAAATTCAAGAGAACTTTTACCATGTCAGTCTCAACAAGCCATTCCCTATTATTCAGGAGACAACATTGCTTCTTTTATTTCCAACCTAATTTTTTTGTAAATCATAATTTCATTCATTGTGCAATGTGTAATTGAGAGAGAGAGAGAGAGAGAGAGAGAGAGAGAGAGAGAGAGAGAGAGAGAGTGAGTGTGTGGCAGCTGGCTGAGTAATGTGGTAAATTTTACAACCATTAAACAGTGTGTGTGTGTGTGTGTGTCCAAAACATGTATATACACATTAAGTGATTACAAAGTCAGTGTTTAATAAAATATATTTCCTTTTCAAAATTTCATAGAATCAACAGACAGAATTTAATTTTTTATGAATGCCTGTTTTTCAAACTTACCTCACCACACTTTGCACTCACTAACACCAAAACAAACTACGGAATATTATAATATTGTTGAATAAGGAAAAAGTATAAAAGAGAGAAGGGTCTCCAATGTTGAGGGATCTACTCCATGTAATTGGAACCTATATCCCTTTCCATCCATCCATCCAAAACATTGGTCACAGATCTACTTTGTTCTTTGTAGCAGGTTGTCTTAAAGGACCTCCTTGCTGTCCTTTGGTCTCTGTCTCCTGCCTTTCATTTACATTAGCAAATACTTCTCAGAACCAATTGAACTCATGATAATGTTGAACCAGGCAATGGAATAAGTCTAACCCCTCACCCCACCCCCACCAGCAAGAAATTGTCCTCTGAGCAGGCTTCCACACAGTTTCCATCAATAAAATTTCATTTGTAAGTTTTTGGAGAATCCAAAGCTTTCATAAAAGACAATTGCCTAAACTTCCACCGAGAGGGCTTGAACCTAAAACAAGACTGTTACAAAGCAAACTTCTTGACCACACAACTATGCACAGCATGGAAAACGTTTTTTACTTGTTTCAGTCATTAGATTGTGGCCATACTGGGGCACCGCCTTGAAGAATTTTAATCAAACAAATTGACCCCAGGACTTATATTATATTTCAAAGCCTGATGCTTGTATCAAGCTCTTTTCGTGAATTGCTAAGTTATAGGGATGTAAATGCACCTACACCAGTTGTTATATGATGGTGGGGGTAACAACAAAGACACACACATACCCACTACACTCTTGGAGTGGTTAGTGCTAGGAGAGGCATCCAACCGTAAAAACCATGCCAAACCAGATTGGAACCTAGTGTAGCTCACTAGTTTTCAGTCAAACCATCCAACACATGCCAGCAAGGAAAACAGATACTAAATGATGATGATGATATTTTATGATGGGCTTCTTTCAGTTTCCATCTACCAAATCCACTCACAAGGCTTTGGTTGGCTCCAAGGCTATAGTAGAAGGCACTTGCCCAAGGTACCATGCAGAAAGACTGAACCCAGAACCATATGGTTGAGAAGCAAGCTCCTTAACACACTGCCAAACCTCTATCGAAAACACGCTCAGTGTTCTATAATAGAGTTGGAGAATGTTCAAGATGTTCCAGTAATATTTGCAGATATTAACATTGCTGTTTTCTAGAATGTACCAATGTCTGTCTTTGACAGGGAATTGTCAATATAATGACATAAGTGGTGGTGGTGGTGGTGTTTTTACATTTATTTATGATGACAAATGTAAAGATTTATACATTCTTTATTACCCATTATGTGTTTAATTCAAAAGCTGCTAAGTTCTTGGAATTCCTTAGCTTTTCAGCTCATTTCTGCACCACATTGCAACCATTCGGTATTGTTAAATTGACCATTAAACTATTTTGTCTTTGGAAAATAATGTCAGGCTTGTTATATGACAGTGCTAATATTCTATAGTATCTTTACATTGTTATTTTCAAAGACAAAGAGACACATAAGAGTACCATAGAGTTCTTTCTCTAAGAATCGGGAACTGGACAGCCAGGTGCATGCTAAACAGGTTCACTACATAATGCAAAACTATGGCAAATTATTTCAGAAAATACTCCACACAGCATTTGTTAAATTGTCAGTTCTAAACTGGCAAGCTTGAAGAATCGTTAATGTGTTGGACAAATACCTTGCAGTATTTGTTCTGGTTCTTCACAGTCTGAGTTCAAATCCCACCAAGGTCAATTTTGCCTTTCATTTTTCTGGGGTCAATAAATAAGGTACCATTCAAGTAGTAGGGTCAATCATATCAACTGACCCCTCCCTCTGAATCATTATTCTTATCAGAACTAAATTATCTTGTACCAGGTCCCCAACAGTGAAATCTCATGGCTAAGTGGTTAGGCTGTAGGTTGCAGGTTCAATTTTCAGGCTTGAAAATGCATTGTGCCCTTGAGCAAGGCACTTCATTTCACATTATCTCAGTCCATCAGCTAAAATTGAGTCCCAGTTGTAGGGATTAGTTTGTGACAGTCTTGCATCAAAGTCAGAGGTGAGCCTTGTACTCTCAGTGAAAATCCAAAGAATTTCCAACCTCATTGGTCGATAGAATCAAGATAGATTAGTCACCTCCAACATTATCATCCAACAATATTGAACAGACATTGAATTGCGATTTTGATTTTGATATGGCAAGACATGCAGATTGAATGAAGATGGTGTGCGAAAACTGGAAAGAAATGAGGGCAGCATATTTTGATGATTGTGTAATGTTCACATCAGAAGAGGTCAGAAGTGTGCTGGCAGTGGATAGATAAGCCATAGTGAGTTGTAAGAGAGAAGATTGCTCTCAGGTGAGGTGTATGAAGGATGAGAGATGGTTAAAATAAAACGTCAAATGATGTAAGTGTCAGGTGCCTGTAGAAGAGGAAGACTTGTTCCAATGGAGCAGCATTTTTGATGTGGAACCATTGTCTGAATGGAATGCAAATTGCTCTATCAAATTCTCCCAAGGCACATTCTTTATGGCCAAGTTTGCCTGGGAAATTTCAAATCACAATCCAATTGAACCTGAAGCCATTCTGCTATTTTGTTTTGAATTGCAACATTGCACTGCTTTTGGTGACAAAAGAAAGGCCAAAGAAGAAATGGGAAGAAGGAGTGAAGCAAACTCTGTGAATGTTGGACGTCACAAAAGAGATATCCAAACTGCAGAAGTGTTGGAATGAAGCCACCGAAGCCATGGCAGCATGGAAAAACCAACATGAAATGATGAAACTCTTTCATTGTGAGATCAGATGATTATTTCAGAAGACACTGAGAGTGCAAAGTGTTGCATGTCTGAAGTCAGAAGAATTATAAAACTAAATAACTTCCACAAGGCAAATATTCTTAGCAGTATTTAAATTATCAACAGTGATTTTAATAGTATTTGAAATAATAATAAAGGCTTCTGATCTTAACTGATTGTGTTATCGCGTACATGTTTTGTCTTGGTATAAAAAAAAAAGATGGGCAACAGCAAATATTCTGCTCAATACCACTGTTTTGTTTGTCAGTTGTTTGACCTCAACCAGTTGAGCACATCTCTTTGTGGCTGACAATATCTGCATCTCTGATCATGAGCAGAAGTAGTGGGGGAGCATCATGGCCCTGTGTTGAGAGGAATTCTTTGGGGCTTGAATAATGCACTCCTGGAAACATGGGTGTTTCATTCATCCTCCTTAAATAAACCTTATTCAGGGACCTTTTGAGCGGGATGGGCTACTCGACCTGAAGAAAACTCTAACTGGGCCCCACCTGTAAGGTCATGCGCTGTTTATCTTGATATTAGATCACCATGTCATACACATGGTTGTGATGGATATGTTGGGCTTCATATATTTGTACCCCAGTGTTACTTTGATGGCAGGCACTGCTCTCCCACTCAATAATCATCATCTGAGATAACAATGATGGTCTTTTTCTTTTGTAGATGTTTACCTGAATACAAGTGTGAGTAACAGTCCTGTGAACAGTCAAAGCATCCCACCTTTGTTGCGATAGGCAACTCTTGTTTTGTACTTCTTTGTTGTAATACAACTACTTGGACAGGCTGACATCACAGGAACCTACAAATCTACCACTGTCTGTGGCAATGCAGATTTTGCACAGTTCTCCAACATTTCCACTGTCATTGTTACCATCATCATCATCATCACTATGATATATCAAAGATTACTCCAGCTGGCCATCTTCATGGCGATAATTCTTCAGGTACCAGCTGGTAAGTTTATCCTCATTTCTCACATTTATTTTTCTTGCCTATCTGTGTATTAATTAGACATTTCTGCCTATTGACAATGATAATCATTTCTTTTGCTGCAGAATTTAACAGAAAACAGTTAATCAATGAACATATATATATATATATATATATATATATGACTAGTGACCGAGAATCTTTGGCGATATGCTATGCTTGAGAAAACCCATCAAGCCAAGTGAAATCGTTGTGGTTGATGCTTGTGTCACATAAAAAGCATCTTTCATACATTTGGCCTCACAGAGGCAATGACGAATGACCAAGACCTTTGGCATTATGCCATGGTAGAGAAGAAGACCCATCAATTCAAATAAAATTGGCAGATACTGGGGTCACGCAAATGGCACCCATGCTAGAAGTACGTAAAAGCACCCATTACACTCTTGGAGCAGTTAGCATTAGGAAGGGCTTCCAGCCATAGAAACCATACCAAATCAGACTGGAGTCTGGTGCAGCCTTTCAACTTGCCAGCCTGGTCAAGCCATCCAACCAGTGTCAGCATGGACAGTGGATGTTAGATGATGATAGATAGATAGATAGAGATTATAATAAAGTGTTTCCACTGCCCTTTTAGACACTTCATATGGCGCACTAAGTTCCTAGTTTGATCAGTTATCTGTGGAATGGTTTTGCAAATGCAGCAATTTTTAGAATGGTCAGTGGATTGGAAGAATCATCGGGGTATCAAACAAAATGGCATTTGTTCTGGTCCTTTACATTCTGAGATCAAAGCCTGCCAGAATCATCTTTGCTTTTCACATATCTCCAAGGTTGATAAAAGAAAGAACCAATGAAAGTACTGGGGCCATTGGTCTTAATGAAGTCTCTTCCCTTAAAATTGCTGGCCCTTGTGTCTAGAGTAAGGGCTGTGAATTGTCAGAATTGTTAGAGAATCAGACAAATGCCTTGTGGTATTTAGCTATAACTCTTTGTTCTGATTTCAAATCATGCCTTGATTAATTTTTGTTTTTTTATCCTTCCAGGATCGACTCAATGAAGTATCAGTCAAATATTGTGATTGATTTAATCAGTTAACTCCTTCCTTCTCCCGCACCAAAAAGAATTAAATCTGTCACCTTGGGACTATGTTAGACGTAATCCCTAGAACAGGGATTTATCAAATGTCTACGCTTACTAATGAAGGATTGAATTAGCTTGCTTATCTTTTCAACTCCTTTCATCCGTTTTTTCATAACATGTCAACCAGTTCGTTCCTAGGTTTAAGGGCCAGCAGACATTGCCTCCTGGAACGTCTTGCTGCCTAAACCTGCTTTATAAAGTATCTTCCTAACCGACACCCAAATTTCTTGCAGAATATTCCATTGCCATCACCGCTAATGAGCAGACGAGCAGTTTGACATAGTCATTGCTGAATATGATAAATTACTATTCAATGAATGCATGAAATATATTTTGTTGTTGATCTGAAGTTGAAACAATAATAATAATAATAATATTTTGTCTTCTTGCATTTTGGTTTTCTAGGAAGGAAATGTAAATGGTCAAATGAAGATTGTTCAGACGATTCTGAATGTTGTAGTCACCAATGCAAACAAGCACATCCGGGGACAAATTACAGATGCACTCAGAATCCAATGAATTACGCCTGTATTTACGACTATCACTGTGTTACTCGACTGATCTGTGGCAGCGACCAACGCTGCTGTGCTGGTGAATGGGGTGACTGTATGCACAACTCGCATTGTTGCGACCCTGCTCACAATTGTATTGAAGTCAAAGGCTTCATTTATAAACGTTGCCTTGAAGGAAAGACTATACGAACAGCAACAGTTTCGATTGTAGCCATAAGCCATTGCCTCCTTTTCTCACTTGGATTGTGGTTAATGTCATTTTAAAGCAGAAGAAAACGGATAAAAACGTGCCCCGTCACGTATTTCAAACATTTCAGGGGAGATAACTATTGGCTACTCTGTGATACCATAGTTTTCCAGAGATTTCAATGAAGAAATATAAAACTAAAAACGAAATTTTCTCTTTATTTCAAACTAGAGTTGCTAAGATGTTTCCCGTTTTTATCTGGATAAATTTGAAAAAAAAACAGTTTAGAAAGTTTAATCAAACGACTTTACTGTTGCCTCGTTACTTGATAGACTTAAATTGTAGGGAACCAATACTTAATAATTTGGGGTTTTTGTCGGGGAAAAGGATGTTTCTGATTCACTCTTTTCTTCCTCAAGAAGGCGTCCCTGAGTATTTCTGGATTAGCGAAGTTATCTCCCCTGAAACACAAATTTCGCCAAATAACGCCAAACTCGTGACTGAAATTTTTATTCTCGTCGGTCATCTACATTTATTCTTTCCGATACATTTAATCAGTTGCTAAGAGTAATGTCTTTCTATTTCTTATTTTTCATATAATTCCACGTCAGTACCTAACTTTATACATCTCTTAACTTTCGTTGTTTCCTTAAATGGTAGTGTGTGCCTCCAAAACACACTTGGGCAGAATGGTATCTAAGACCCTGGCTTGCCAGACATCAGAATTCCTTCCTTTTGTCTTGCCAGTATGATCCTGAGAAGAACGGAGTCACATGCCTGGCAGTAGCTTGACCTCAAGGAAACTGGTGATAAGTGCCTTGCCCAGGAACATATATAGCCATTGAGCTGCTCACTACATTCATGCAAAATTAAGACTATAGCAAAAGTTCTCATTGATTAAATGAGATGGTTTCTTTTACACACATGCATATAACTTCCAAAATAATTCTTTAAAATGTGTTAGAAGTTGGGGTTTTTTTTTCTTTTTCAGAATTTTTAAACTAAATATGAGGAAATTTTCTTTCCATAGATTGTGTGGTGTGTATTTCTCACTAATTTTCTTACGGTTTCTTCTCGATTCTTTTTTTCATTTATAACGTTTATTACTCTTGTTGCGGCTGGTTTAGCTGTGACCTATTGGGATGCTACCATTTAATAAACAATTGAAGACTCAACTTGTAGGAAGTGCAACATTGATTTTCCACATGACTTGCACTTACAGAACTGGATCTTCAATCTGTAGCATCAAAATTATATCAAACTTTCTTCGAAAATCTAAATTAATATTCAAAAACATCTTTCGGGGTGATAATTCAATGTAGATCAACTAATCATTTGGGGTTATTTACTTTTTATCACCAAGTTAAAGGAGTAGCAGTCTTGAGCCCCCCCCCCCTTATTTTAAGAGCATGTTTTGACTGCTAGCAGGAAGGCAAGAAGTTATCCTCACAACAGACACCAAGTCCGAATACTTGCCAGAGTAACTCCACTAAATGGTTTTAATGGTGTTTAAACAAGCAGCAGATTAAGTCAACCAAACAAGAATTGGGAGAATCACCTCAACTGGTTGATTCAATTTCATTCATATGGTTTTTGGTTGACAGTTACCTTTCAGAGGGATCGAACTTGAAACTACATAGTTATAAAGGAACCTTCTTAGCCACACAGCTAAGCTGTACTTACTAAGAACCTGACCTGTGAATAACTTTGTTAATAAGCTGTATTTGCTGCTAACAACCATTGAAAGCGAGTGCTCAGGGTTGAATTTAAATTCACAATTGCAGTTTAATAAACTTGTAAATTCAAGGAAAGCTGCATTTATTTCACAATTCAGTTTTCTACGTTGAAACTATACCCCAGGACCATAAGTAAAAAAAAAAAAAATGGGGACTTGTCTGTCAGGCAAGGAATAGTTTCCTTGAAAATCAGTTTGTATCAGTTTTAGTGGGAAGATGCTTATGGCAGACCAAATGAAGAGATTTTTAAAAATTACATTTTTTGCTATTGTCATCAACTTTAATTATGAAACATAATTGTGATAATTATGACAATAGTTACATGAACTTTGCCTTAATTGAATTCCCCCGCCTCTTCACTTTATGTTTAACTTCATTTCATGCCACCCTGAAACAGGGATACACATTCCTTTGTTTTACAATCTTTTTTTGTCACCACTAAAAATTTAATACAAAATTAACCACTACCAAAATAAAATAAAAATTCAAGTTTTACTCTTGAAAGTTTTTCTCCAGTTTATCTTATAAATATTAATAAAAGACTTGTGTAAAACTTATCCGATATTGTTTGTTCATCAATTTTAGCTGAACGACCCAACGTCCAGCTATAATTGCGAAACGTAATACATTGACTAAAAATTGCCAGGTATTTGACTTAATTATACCTTTCAAAGTGTAAATTAAGATTTTATAGGAATTGAAGATGAAACAAAAAAAATGCATGCGTGCAGGTGATCGAGTCTAATTTGCCGATAATCGACACTGGGAAAGAGATTTGTAGAAATTTGAAATATTCACTTTTTCTAACCGGTAAATATCCTGAAACTAAGATTTTCAAATTCAGATTTAATCGGAATCTAAACTGTCTGAAGCATTGTAGAAGATTTCATTAAAAAATTTTTTTTCTTAAAGGTTGTCAGGAGAAACACAAAGAAATTAAAACATTTCGATTTAACATAGTCATGTGTAATTTAATCTAAAAAACAATTTAATCTGCAAAATCTTACACAGGTATTTCGAACATTCGCAGATTTCCAGTTTTATCGGCGAAGGATATATCATAAAGCAGATATCTAAAAAATTTGCTGCGATTAAGTCGGTTTCGTTCAGGGAATAATAGATCTCGGGTTTTAAAAGTTCATTTCTACCTTTAAAAAAAAAAGGAAAAGGCTGATAATTATTACCGTCTGCAATTTGTCTACATTTTTAATCCTCAGACAAGGCCAAAGACTTTTTACTATCTAGCCCCCCCCCCCCCCCCCCCGATTCATTCCCCACGGATCGAACAAGGGACAGCGTCAAGACAAAATTCAAAACGAATCCTTCCTTAGATTTCGAAACGTGGATTAAAAAAAAGACAAGCAGTGCAAGTGTTTTCATTATCAAAAGGAAAATTTTAAATTAGAAACGTGAGAAACGAAACAAAAATAACGGACATAAAAATAAGGCGGGAAGAGAAGTGTTTAGGAGATGGTTAAAAGTTTCTATAATAAAAAATAAATTCGGTAAGAGACGTTGAAAAATGATTTCTCTGCAAATCCAGTTTACTCTATTCGTTGGATTGTCAGATTTTAGCGCCAAAAATTCAATATAAACAGTAATTAATTGGACACGACCAACCGACAATCTCGTAAATTATTAGTTTACAAACACAAAAAAAAAAATGCAAATATTAATAAGATGGAATCACTTTCATGAGAATTGAAGTGGCCCTTAAAAGGGCCGTTTGTGTTTTTTTCTTTCTTCAAAAAGGAAGTTAAGCTCGTTCGCCACGGATCCGCCTGGCCAACTGGATGTCCTTTGGCATGATGGTCACTCTCTTGGCGTGGATCGCGCACAAGTTGGTGTCTTCAAAGAGACCAACGAGGTAAGCTTCGCTAGCTTCTTGGAGGGCCATTACAGCTGAACTCTGGAAGCGAAGATCGGTCTTGAAATCCTGAGCAATTTCACGGACCAAACGCTGGAAGGGAAGTTTGCGGATCAGTAATTCGGTAGACTTCTGGTATCTACGGATCTCACGAAGAGCAACAGTTCCAGGCCTGTATCTATGAGGCTTCTTCACACCACCGGTAGCTGGGGCGCTCTTTCGGGCAGCCTTGGTTGCCAGTTGCTTCCTGGGAGCTTTTCCTCCGGTAGATTTACGAGCGGTCTGCTTAGTACGAGCCATAGTACGTAGTCAACTTGCTGAATGTTGACGACACGCAAACAGACCAGCCTTATATACACCAGCACACTCCCCCTGGTTGGTAAATTGTATTTTGCGCCTCTATTCTGATTGGCTGTTAAACGACGTGATTTCATTGGCTCTTAACAAACCATTTTCTGCCTTCTGATTAGTTGATTTTAGCTTGCGTTCTGGAGCCACTTTTTAGCAATTTTATCGCGATTTTCGTTTTACTTCTTTAAATTAAGAAATTGACTTTAATTATGTGGGAACGTGTCTCGTTACAGCATAGCTTTAAAGTACGATAAAATGTTTTATAATAAACAAGGTTATTTGTTAAATTGATTGTGGTGAGGATATTGTATGGGACAGTAACAACTTTTACTGAAGTGTTTAACAGCTGAATTGAAACCGTATCGATGAGTTGACTAAGTTTTAATACGGAAGATGAAGTCTTACCAGAAAATTTGTGAATTCTTGGGACACAGTATTTAAATAGAAACTTATTAAATTTATATTTTATATTAGAAAATTAAGGTGTGAAGAAGGAATTAAGAAAGACGAATTTACAATTAATGTTCTTGAAATATAATAAAAGTGAATAGAATTCGGTACAAAATATGAGCTATGTATGTGTCAATACTTTTTTAAATACTAGAAAATAGCTACTTAGAGATTTATAAAAGAAATATTTGGTCTAACTGCACAAGCATACCCCCATGACTGTTGACTATTAATGAAAAACTATTAATGAAATTTTCTATAAATACTTTTCAGGTGATGTTGATTTATGATTATTTCATGGGGAAAAGTTGAACGTGCAAACAATAAAATATTTGTTCAAAAGTTGGTTTTCAACTATTATATAAAATAAGGTTTGAGAAAAAGTTTTCATATTTAATACAAATTTCGTGATTAAATCAATATATTTATAATCTAGAAAATTAAAATGAAAGATTACGTAAATATAAATTTAAGGACATTTATGAAAGAAAAGATTTTAAGTAACGGTTCAGACAAATTTTCCACTGAAGATATAAATTATAGACAAAGTGATCGATTTACAATCAGATTCCTTCTCAAGGTTTTTTATTAAATTACTCTACACATATTTAGAAATGTGAAAATGAAGGTTGTTTAAATTATATCATTTGATAGTTTATTTCGGACTTCAATTATTTTATTTGAAATTGAATTATTCAGTGGTTTTAAGGTTTGATTCAGAAGTATATAATTTTATAAAATGATATCTAACGACATAGATATGAGACTAACCGTTAATTTATCAGGCGGGAAGCCTAACGAAACCTACAAACGAAGCATATAAAATTCAGGCCGAGATCAGACTTAAAAAACAAATCCTGACTGTTAAAGATATTTAAGTTATTAAAGTAGCTCGAACAAGGTACGAACCCCTCCCTTTTTTTTTAAATAAACGACATTAAATTTTCCACTATGGCAGTAGTACGGTGTAGTTTGAGATTTGGCTGTTATTTCTAGCAAGCGACTACAAAGACGATATATACATGTGCCTATGCTTAATAAAAGATAGATAAGGGATTAGATTGTCCTCTCTATCGTTTATGTAAGGAAGATTTGGCTGTTATTTCTAGCGGATCGAAAGCAAGACCTGTGACTATGGCAATAATATTATTATTATTCTAATTGTATATAAACACCCTCCACTTTTCTCACAGAAATATTAAGCAATTTATTTTTGTTTAAATCATTAAAGGACCTTCAACAAGATAAGAAGCAAGCCACTACTTAATCAGACATCGTTAATGCGCCAGTTACCAGTTGCCATGAAACTAATATAAACTTTAATCCGTGTTAACAAGGCAATGTCTATGCGGTAATCCAACCACTAGAAGTCGCAGTTCTACCATAAATTAGCGCTTTAAGAAAAGAGATTAAGAGTGGAATAATATCTTGTTTATTACTGTATAATTAAACGACAGTCAAGTGGGACTCCTTTTATCATAGAAGGGATGACTTAACAACGACCAGTCTCTTAAAATACAAATGCTAAACAATTATTCTGCCTAACCAATGTCTCTCATACACGGATGAAATGTTTTCATATTCAGAGGAAAAATTAAATGAAAGACAGAAACTACGACTTCCCAACACCTCTCTCTCTCTCTCTCTCTCTCTCTCTCTCTCCTTTCTTGCTCTATCTTTCTCTCCCCAATTCCTGCCCCTTCTTTCTCTCTGCTTTTCTCTTGCCTTTCTTTTCTTATATTTCTTCTTCTTTTTCATTTATTATTCTTCCGACAATGACGAAGCTGGTTTGTTGTTCCATTTACAGGTTATACCTGTGAAGTTTGTTACAGGTAGGTAGGTTTGTCTATATATATATTTATAGGACTATCTGAAATGAAGGTAAAAGCACGAAAAGGAACCGTAAAAGAATTACACTGGATATTAAACTTGATAAACGTTTCAGGTGGGAGAAAAATATCAACCATTTTGCCAAAACATTAACCAAATGAAACGTCAAGTGTTCCAGAAGTTAATCCATTAATTACATGAGCTTTATTTTGTAATTAAAATCATCATCATCATTTAACGTCTGTTTTCTATGCTGGCATGGGTTGGACAGTTTGCCAGAGGCTGGCAAGACCAGGTTCCAGCGTCTGTTTTAGTGTTTTGGTTTCTACGGATGAATGGCCTTCCTAATGCCAACCATTTCACAGAGTGTCCTGGATGCTTTCATGTGGCACCAGTATGAGTGCTTTTTATATTGTACCATCAAAATGGGACAGCTCTTGGGTGTTATAGATTAAGGACCACTCCTGGCAATAAGCATGATGGTAATTTAAAAAAAAAAAAAAAAAAAGTTTGTATGAGAATTTACAGAAAATGGAGGATGAAGCTTCTGATGGAAAAGCTTTTCTGGATGATGGAAGCTGGTTTGAAAGGTTTAAGAAGTGTTTCAATTTGCACCACAAAAAATGATTGGTGAAACTGCCAGTGTTGATACAGAGGCTGTTACTAATTATCTTGAATAGCTGAAGACATAAAAATTGATTGCTAAAGGGAGTCTCCATATCAGAGCAAAAGTAGACAATGTGGGATGAATCTGCACTTTTCTGACACTTCTTGCCTGCCAGAGCTTTTATTTCTTGAGAAGAAAAATTAACACCAGGATTTAAACCCCCTCCTCATGTATCACTCCAAAAACCTAAGGGCTTTGGATGGTGAGGCAAAGATTATTTACTTCTGATTTGGTGTTCTAGTAAGGAGTCATGGATGGGTAAGAGAGCCTTCTCAAATATTTTCTTCTACAGTTGAAAAGGACGGTGTTGGGCATAATGTTGCCAATAAAGCCTCACTCCTTTTAGACAATGCACCAAGACACCCAGTGAACTTAAATGAGCTTTCTGTTAATATATGAGAGTAGAATATATCCCAAGACTTGATAGCTGACTTGAAGGCATATTATCAGAGAGGAACTGTTAAACAAACTTATGAAAGTAATTGACAGGGAGAATAAACCTAGAGTTAGGGACTCAAAGGAACAGTTGAACATAATGGATGACGTGGATGGCATTACTGAATCATGGAATGAAGTGAATGCATCAACTATGAATGGTGCTTCGGGGAAGTATAAGGCCAAACTGTGTCCGTGACTACAAGTTGTCTACAAGCAGAAAAACTACATCAGATTTGGAAAGATATTGTGACACTTGCAAATGATGTAAGATTTGAAGAAGTCATTATTAAAGGATGATGTGGTTGAGTTGCTTGTTTTCTGTAGAGAAAATTTATCTAATGAGGAATTGATGTTAGAGGAAGAGCAAGCTGTGAATGGAAACTCTTCCAATTCCATCTCAATTGAATATTACTTAAGGATTGGCACTTATAGAGGAAGATCTATAAATATTTACTGATTAAAAACCTAATTATGAACGTAAGAATTGCAAGAGAAATTTACAGTGAGCTCAGTTCCTGCACTGAGCTGCATAAAGAGATGATGCACCATAAGCATCAGTTGTGGCTAAGTTCTTTGCTGCTCAAGTAGATGTTGTTGATGATGATGATGATAAGATAAAAGGGAGTCTCCCCTCATCCTCCTATTAACTTTTATTCCACCATCATTCCTCATAGCAGTCAACATCTCTCATCTTAAGAAGGTACCCTATAACAATTCTTTATTCCCAAGTGTGTTTTGCTTCTAATGTTTTTTATGTCTGCATATTCTGTTAGTGTTATTTTTATGCATAAAAGTGGACATGGTGCTTGTTTTTTCTTTTTTTCTTTTCTCTCTCTTGAAATTCCATTGGAATGCATTATCACTTCATAACAAGAAGATCAGTGAGAAAATTAATTTGGGTTGAACTCGTTAGCATTAAGATTTCTCTGTCAAAACTAATGCTTCTTTATTCACATTCTTTTTAATTAAGCATTCATTATCTCATAGCTTTGAGATTTTAATGATGTGATAGTTTATATTTAGAATGATATTGTAGGATAGATGTGAGAGACCAGATCAAGGCAGTTTGCACATAAAACATGCAGAATATTTTGGCTGGATATGGGGGCCAGTTTAAATGCAAAAGAGCTAACAGCTTTTGCATTATGGCAAGTTTTTCAAAAATGCATTGCTTCTGTAATGCAGGCGATTCTTGAGTGTGTGTCTGTGTATGTATACACACACGCATACACACTGAAATGTGTGTGTATATATATATATATATATATATATATATATATATATAAGAAGTGCTGATCTCAAACTGTGGATGGAACCTGTGGAAGAGGTAGACCCAGGAAGACATGGGATGAGATGGTGAAGCATGATCTTCGAACATTAGGCATCACCGAGACAATGACTAGTGATGTGAGCTTTGGCAATATGCTGTGCTTCAGAAGAGCCATCAAGCCAATTGAAACCGTAGTTGTGGCCAATGCTGGTGTCATGTAACTGGCACCCGTGCCATTGGCATGTAAAAAGCACTTTTTGAGTGTTGGGCCTCACGAAGGCAAGGTGGCCGATGCTGGTGGTATGTGAAAAGCACCTTTCGAATGTTGGGTCTCACAGAGACAATGATGAATGACCAAAACCTTTGGCATTGTGCCATGCTTGAGAAGACCCATCAAACCAAGTAAAATCACAGAAGTGGCAGATCCTGGTGTCGTGCAAATGGCACCTGTGCTGGTGGCACATAAAAGCACCCATTATATTCTCAGATTGGTTGGTGTTAGGAAGGGCACCCAGCCATAGAAAAACCAGACATTTATGTGCTTACTCTGGTGTACATATATATACAATACATACATTGGGATAGTATATACATTGGCATCCTTCATAATTATATAGACTTACAGATATTTAAATAATTATGATTATAGATAATTCTTCCTATTACAGATAATTAAATGCTGAATACAATCCTTAACGTAGCGCGTGTGTGTGTGTGTGTACATTAATAAGTATATAAACATACAATACATACATATGCATATAGACCTATACATACATGTGTGCGTGTGTACTCCAGCATATACATACACACCCCTGCATGCGCGCGCGTGTCGACCGTATACTGAAATTGTTAATCCTACTTTTAATGATAAATAAATCTACACAAGTTTTGTTTTAGTCTCAGGTCAACCTTCCTAAGCAGACCTTATAATCAAGATATATCCTCCTTTTCATTATTATTTTATTAAAAAAAAACAAAAACATTACACCAGAATAAGCCGGCTTCCAACATATTCAGTTTAATTTTGTATCTTGTATAATAATAATGATCGTTTGTGTTGACGTCAGTGGATAAAGACTAGAGTTTAGTGCAGGTGACCCAAATGGGTGTGTTAAGATTTGATTTCTAAATAGGGAAAAGAATGTTGAATCGATTGAAATTATAACCGTAATTTCAGTTGAGTATAATTTGTATTTGGAATTAGGATGTTATCCAACTTTAAAATGTAAATACAGAAACCCAGACAGAGAAACAGCCAGCAAGGAAAACCTTCCCACAGCCACTCGACCTGCTAGAAATAACAGCCACGCCCAGTCATTTTTAAAATAAAAAAGTTTTAAATGGATGGAAATTATTAAATGATATCGTCTTAGATACTATGTGTAAAAAAAATAATCAACGGGATGGTCCCGGCTGTGATGTCTGTTCGATCTTGGCTGAGTGGGAGACTAAACATTTCCCCACTTATTATGATTTCAAATAATCGCGGCATTACAATCATTGAAGAGACATTTATCAACGAAATGAACCTTCAAGGCAGATGCTCGATTTGTTAGAAATAGCAGCTAAATTTTTCTCGAATCACACTCCATTGTTATAAAGACATGTAAATATCCCTAAAAGTCAGTTTGGTCACGGCTGGAAAGTTTTTATTCCAGGGTCTGCTAAAAAAAACTAGAGATTAAAATCACTGTTTCCCTTTTCATTAATATAATATTTTGCTATTTTATTTCAATTCCGAAAAGCGCAAAAGGTCCTGTCATTTAATCCCCTGTCCTCAATCTCCACTCTGATGGAAATCTGTGGCTGAAATAAATTGATTGGAATTGAACATTGGATCGGGGTTGGTTTGGAACTGGACATTAGCATCATCGACATCAACATTTAATTCTTAAACATATCTTGATATGATTTTAGAGAGTTTTACTTCGATTAACTACAAATTATTTTCGGAAAATAAAAGCAGTTTAGGATATGTTACCAACTCAAATACAAACACCAAACAATCATAACAACAACCAAACTAACAAACGTTACGCATTTGGAGGTTGTTCCTGTAGAATAGTCTGAAATTATCGAAGTGCGCCAAAAACTCGTTTCTTTGGATGATTAGGTTTTAAGCATCGTAAATTCCGGGGTCAGAATTTGGTTGATTCACACTTTAAACGGTAATTTTTCAATTTTGAAGACTTTATTTTTATTATTTTACTTTTTCAGATGTATGCTTTAAAAAAGTTCTGCCTATTTTTGAAGATTCATAATCTCAAATATTTAAAACATTAATCTGAAAAAAAAATTTCAAAAGAATGACGAAACTAAAACTATTTCGGAACAAATTCTTCCCAATTTTTGTCACCGAGTCAAACGACTTAGTTTAACCGTTAAAGCTTCATATATATATTTACATATGTAGTGAGTCGTCTTCATCTGCAGTGCACGAGGCCTGCCTCTTCTTGTGCCACCCAGCTCCCCTTTCTTTTGTCCTCCTCTCCCCAACTCCTGCTGCTTACCCCTCCCCACTCATTATCTTCTCCATCCCTCTATCTCCCCCCACCTTCCACCTACAGATTTTACAACCAAGAGAAGTAAATTCTTCAACACACCTGAGAGGTGCCCCACATTATGTTTTGATTGTTCTAATACCTTTGGTTGAATATCCAAGATTATGGCGAAGGCTTTCTGCTAGGCTTATTAGAACAGAGAGCGGCACTAAATGATCGACACACATTGTGTAGTAAAATGCAAACTGTGTCCTGTTGTGGCACTTCTGCTGTTTATCTAACATGTAAAAGTATGTTAATTCCTATTAGCAAATGAAATATATATAATGGTGAATAGCCAAAAAAGAAAAGAAAAAAAGGCCTTTTTGTGTGGAACCAGGGGTGGGGGTGGGGGAAATAATCAATTAATTGAATATTGATACTTATTTATTGATTTTAATCGCGAGAAAGACTGAGTCAAACTGGATGGGATTTGAACCCAAACTCAGCGGAGGCCAAACTCAATTATATTGATCCATAGAATATAAAAATCTGTGGTTTCTGTCACTTTTTTCTTTCTAATCTCCATAAAAAAATTTCTATTCAACAAAAAAACATTTCAATATTTATTTTTGCTTTTTATGTGGATGCAATTTCTTCCGTGTGTAATAATTTGGTCGAATGAATAATGAATCTAATATACATATACAGTTATATACATACACACACACACACACACAGAGCTTGGGGGGGGGATCCTCTTTTCAAAACCAGAATCCCTTTTCAACTAATTTCTACACCAGCTGCCACTTGGTTTATGTAGAAAAATCGCCGCCAAAACAAAGCAGCTGGTTTTGGCGGTCAAATACAAAATAAGAAGACTTAAATACGGCTTTCTTCCTGTTTCTCTCAACATTCATTTTCCTCCCCCCTTCTCTCTGTCATTGTCTATCTTCCCCCTCTCTCTCTCTCTCGCCGTACATTATGACTATCACTCTTCCTCTCCCTCTCGTTAGTTTATGTATCTTTCCTTTCAAATTTTTCTCCTCTTTTTGCTTTCTCTCCGCCTCCTCCCCCTCTCTCTTATTTTAACATTTTTCTTTTTGTCAACCGCCTCAATTTTTCATTTAATTTGTTTTGATCCTTGTTCGATTTAAACCTTAACCCCCCCTCCAATTCACCGAGGTAACAAAGAACCATTGTTAACAATATCATATTCTTCCTCATCAGTTCTTGGCACTATAAGGCAATGTGGGATACTTTACGGGTCACTCGACTTACTAGAAAGAGCAACCAAATCTCTCAGCTGTTTTAGTGGGAGACATTAAATGACGAAGTCCCGGGTATGTAATAGGGTATGAAGCCAAAAAATTCCAACAAATACAGTGCATTAGAAAGTGGCCCAAAATTGAAGAAATATAAAGGATTTTGTGTAGATTCATCATAAATTAGTTGATAATTTAATAATATGATATTTAATAGGGTTCTGAAATAATATAATATTTAATAGGATTTGGCTTGACAATTTTTCTGTTTCCTCATCTGGCCTTCTCCAGTGGCAACCTCTAGTTGTTCAACTACCAACCCAGGCACCACTGCACATCAAGCCAAGAAGGGCAAACTCAAAGTATCGGCCACTCTCTGAGAGGTTTGTAGTGAAGCATATGGCAGGGGAAACTGAATGGTGGGCATGGGTGGAATCACTTGGCTCATAGAACTGCTCAGTGCTAAAACTGAAACAATAACAACTCCAGGTGCCTCACCAATGGGAGAACTTCTATGAGGTCACTCGCTTTCTAGAAATAGCAACCAAATTTCCCTCAAATTTATTCCTTAGACATTGAACATTATTGTCCTACATTCATTATTATCATCATGATTTAAAAAATAAAGCTAGTACGCTCAGCTGGATTGAAAGAAATGAAGCTAGTACGCTCCGCTGGATGTGTTAATGTCAGTGTGCATACACGACAGAGTGTAAGTGTCCTGGGAGAAAAGTTGGACATAAGACGCATCAGATGTGGTGTGCAAGAGAGACGACTGCACTGGTATGGTCATGTGGTGAGAATGGATGAGGACAGGTGTGTGAAAAGTGTTACACCCTAACAGTAGAGAGAACCTGTGGAAGAGGTAGACCCAAGAAGACATGGGATGAGGTGGTGAAGCACAACCTTCAACATTGGGCCTCACAGACCTGGCCTCAGTGCCGGTGGCATGTAAAAAGCATCCACTAAACTCTTGGAGTGGTTGATGTTAAGAAGGGCATCTAGCTGTAGAAACCTTACCAAATCAAATTGTTGCAGCCTTCTGGCTTGCTGGTTCTCAGAACCATCCAACCCATGCCAGGATGGAAAGCAGATGTTAGATGATGATGATGGTTTCTAAGATCACGTGGATCAGAGAGAATTTGTTGATGCAGATCTTTTCTAGCTGGATGTCCTTTTTGTAATCAACCCTTTCCTGTTTCCAGCCAAGGCAATATTTCTTCATCACATATTTTCAAAGGAAAGACTGGAAACAAACAACATCATGTATTTACATTTCCAGTGAAAGATTCAAATACATCAACAACAACAACCCATGACAGAACATCCAAAGTTTCTAAATGTTCCCCTTGGCTTTTGCACAACTGCCATGGACTTCTCTTTCTCGTAATTCTCTGTTCCTAAACATTTGCAGGAGTCAATACAGTTGAATTCTTTGAAAGTGACCAACCCATCATGGCTGGTGCTATACCACCACAGCAACAATGCTGTTGAATCTTGTCTGATCAAGAATTTTGTTATTTGAAATATAGTCTTGCTAATATATGCACATGATGGTTTGTAGTTTTTGTCTAATGGAAGTATTTCTGTCTTTCCAATGGAATATCCAGGTTTCACATCCATATAAAAAGATTCATGTGAACAACTACTTTATAAACCATCAGCTTAGTAAATATCTTGATTACATCACAAGACCCTTTCACACTTTCTCTAAAGTAAATTTGAAATTTCACCCGCTGCAGTAACAATCTTGTCAGAAAAATTTGCTAAGTTCAAAATCAAGAATATATTATGAAACTTGAAATCAATACTGACTTCAGAAATTTGTTTTCTATTGCCTCAAATTACTCTTGGTATTTTAGTAGTTATTTTGAGAGAGAGAGAGAGAGAGAGAGAGAGTGTGTATTGTATATTGTTTTGTTCCAAGTTATACAATATTTTAAACAAGTACAACATAGGAGAGTGGACTGAGCCACTGAAGACGCATGTATACCATTACATTGATTTTTGTTTTATTTCTTGATTGTATTTTTTGTCATCAATATTGTAGATGGTTCGGATTTATGTCTATGATTGATCACTGGAACAAGTGTAAACATGTTTTTTTATCCAGAGAAAAGCAACTTGTATAGTATTGATTTCTCACAGAATATCTCTTCATTATGAATTATTATAGAGGTTGTGGAATGAATATTCAAGACTTTCAGGAATTCCTTCACGATATTAACTAGTGACATGGTTCCACCCTAGCAGTGAAGCAG
This sequence comes from Octopus bimaculoides, assembly GCF_046866305.1. Lineage (NCBI taxonomy): Eukaryota > Metazoa > Mollusca > Cephalopoda > Octopoda > Octopodidae > Octopus > Octopus bimaculoides. Next base: position 55,822,749 of record NC_142945.1, read on the forward strand.
ATTACAAGGTGAACAGTCATTTGAGATTGGTTGGTGCCAGACTAAAAGATACTGAATTGAGAAGTAGTGGCTATAATGGATGTTTTTTTAGTGAAAGCAGTTTCCTGAGAAAATAATTGTGTTTGTATTGGATAAAATCCAATAAAATGTTTAAAGCTGACCATTTGAGCCAAGTGAAAACTAAAAGAAAATTGCGTATTTAAAGTATTTGCCATTTTTGTTTTGTGTAATTGTAGCAATGGAAGGTAATTCAAAATTTGTGAAGTGAATAGAATTACTTGACATTTATTTGTGGTCAAGTAATTGCTGAAGTATTTAGAGTTAACCAATTTATTTCAATAATTGCCTACACACTGATCTCTGTCTCCTGAACACACACACACACACAGAGCGAGAAAAGAAACATGGAGCGAATCATCAAATTTGAAATAAATAAATTACAAACACTTCAAAAATGTTTAGCGACTTTTTTTTTTGCATCTCTCATGGAACTAGCAACAACTCATATCAACTGTGGCATGAAATCCCTGCCACCCTGTCTTTCTATCAAATAAATTTTATGCTCTTTTATAACATTGGCAGATGAGAGAATCATCTGTTATGGCATCCAGAATGGCCTGCTCCCATGATTTCTATGTCCTGTGTCTCTTCAGTGGATGTGTCGGAAGAGATTGTGGTGACGCTGTTAGCTTCCAGAAATTTATGCCAACCATTTATCTTGCCACTATGCTATCTTCTCTGTTGACCTTCCCCTCTTGTAAGGTCAAACAAAAATGACTCAAGTTGCCATTCTATGCTCAGTGATTAAGCCATATCCTTACAAACACCAGTCCACTCTAGGGTTATGTTGGTCAGTTTCCCAACACCTACCTCTCCCGGGCCCCTCTGCTCTGTGTCTCCAGCGTGTTTAAACTGTCAAACCATCCAACCCATGCCAGCATCAAAGACAAGCATTGAATGATGAATAAAGTACTCAAAGATAAGTGTGAGCGTGAACGAAATAAAAGACATAATCCATATTTGTTAGTTCAGCAAAAATATTTTGCCAAAGTAATGCTTGAATATTTTATATCCATGTATACATAGTATATACATACACACACATATGGAAACATACCTGTATATTTTATAAGCTGCACATGTATATATAAATAAATATATAATTTAGATATCGTTGAAATCCACAAATATATAAAGACTGTTATTGTCAAACACGCACACACACTTATACAGCCACATTCATGCACACAACATCCCCTTCCGGAATGAGTGTGTTTAGTGACTGACTGTTGTTCTTATACTCACACACAAACACACATATAAACCTCTGTTGTGAATGTGTTTAAGTGTGGGGAAGCATGTTTATACAATAAAGTGAATAATTGATAACAAAGAAACATAAGCAAATTAAATCATCACACACACAGCAGTATATATATACATTAGCGACATCAGATATGTGTAATATTAATTTTTTTTTTATCTTTTAATTATTTTATTTATTTGAAGGCAAGTTTATTGGAAACCTCAGAGACACCAGATACCAATTAAAATTTGAAGAAGAAAACCATTCTTTATGCCTTTCTTTCCCTCTCTTAAAACTTTCGACTTCTTTTAATGATTTATTCTCAACTCTATTTTGTCATTAAAAATTAACCGTTGTGCAATGAATAACAAAAATGCTATTTTATGAGCAGAGCTGGCAGTCGGTCACAGCTGCTATTTCAGTGTCTCCTCCATCAATCATTGCTGTTGAGGAGTTTTCGGAAAGACAACTGCCCCTCCCCCCGCCACCATGACAAATATATATATATATATATATATATTATATATCAGACTTTCAAAACAAATTTAGGAGTCTGTGTAGTTAGTCAACCTGCTAGAAATAGCAGGTATTTTGTTCAAGTTATATACACTGTCATCTTGAAAAGGACATATAGCATGGTGTAATCCTAGATACACAATGCCTGAGAAGGTGGTCAGGAGGGTCAGGGCTGGAATGGAATGGCATTGATTGGTTTTAGAGTCTGAAAAACAATGGAAAATCTGGCGCTAAACAACACCATTACCATCACTGTAACCACCAGCAAAAACAACACTTCAAACTTTCATCCCTGTATCTATATATATAAAAATGAGAATGTGTGTCTGTCTGTGTGAATCCCTAAAACTCGAGAACTACGCAACCAATTTCATTCAAATTTTACACATGCCTTACTTACGGTTCCAGTTGTGTTTTAGTAAAAAAAAATTAACTTCTTGCAGAGTTCGAGCACACGGCAACATAATATCTCCTCCACTATTTAAGTATTACGTGTCAAAAGTGAAACAAAAACACTCATGTCAAATACTTTCACTTTAAAAATGAAACTATTCCACTAACTGAAACAATCACATTTTGATACTGTAGTGACAGATACTTTCACAGAGAGAGAAAGAGAGAAAGAGAGAGACAGAGAGATGTATATGTATACATATACATGTATATGTACACCATTTCGATACTGTAATGACAGATACTTTCAGAAAGAGAGAGAGAGAAAGAGAGATGTATATGTAAACATATAGATGTACACGTATATGTATATATATATAGATCTATACATACATGTATATGTATACATATGTGTAGATGTATATAAATATATAGTTGTACATGTAATATGTACACATATATACATATATACATGCATACAGATATCTATACATATATACACCCACCACACACACATACACATGCACACAAACACACACATTAATCATTTGTTTTCTTATCCAAAACTACGTCAAAAATTCTGAATGGATCTTTATGAAATTTGGAAATTATATTCTTTGCATAACGGCCATAACTCCCATGAAAATTCATATATTTTTGATGTTGATGAAATTTTAACCCGAACATAACAGATGAGCATTATTTAGAAAATGATGTCACACGTTATCGAGGCTACCATTCTTTCTGGATGTGCAAAAGGGGATGACGTCTTTATTCCAAGAATTCCTCTTACTCCATCAGGAGCAGACATTCCTTTTACATTCAGAAGACTACAATTCCCCCTTCGTGTGACTTTTGCCATGTCCATAAACAAATATCAGGGTCATACACTGTCTGTAGCTGGTCTTCTCTTGGAAGAGCCCTGCTTCTCACATGGACAACTGTATGTTGGCTGCTCAAGAGTGGGCAGCAACAAAAAACCTATTTGTATATGCTCCACAAGGGAAAACAAGGAACATAGTTTACAATGAGGTGTTATAATCACAACAGCAAGAAAGTATGTACATGATCACCTTCTTTTACGAAACTTCATTGACTTTCATATATTTATATTGATATACATATATATACGTGTGTTTGGGTGTGTGTGTGTATATACATCTCTATATATAAAGATGATGCGTAGTCTAGACGGCGTTTTTAGATTTCATTATTCTCTTTAACCCGGGCAACGCCGGGTATTTCTGCTAGTAATTTATATTTATTATTTGTATATAAAATAATCAAAATATGTGTGTATGAAGGCATATCTCAAAAGATTTATATCGTTTAGTGTTTTCAATATATATACATGTGTATTTATATATATATGTATGTTGGAGCCTGGTGTTGCCATCCAGTTTCACCAGTCCTCAGTCAAATCGTCCAACCCATGCTAGCATGGAAAGCTGACGTTAAATGATGATGATGATATATATATATATATATATATACAGGGTGTTAATAACAACACTCCGATCTCATGATGCTATATCTAAAGCAATTCGTCCACAGATTCCCTAACAATTTTCTTTTACTTTCAGGTGACCTATCATCTTTGATGTGAACGCAAGGAAATCCAAGATGGCCACCACCCCAGAACAATGCAGCTGGGAGAGCTTTTGTGGACACAGCTTATTATTTTGTTAAGGTAAGATCAACAAAAAAATTACTCCATCCATGGAGAAATAGATATCATTTAATGTACACTGTATTAAAATAGAGCTATGAATAGTTTCTTACCATTAAGACATGTGGTTATGCAGGTTTAATAACTTGCCTTATGTCTCCAAGCAATCTACAGGCTCACAGTCCAAAGTCAATTTTTCAGACGTTTTCCCTAGACCTTAAACTTCCATGCTTATAAACCCCACCATAAACTAAAGGAGGAACTCTCTTATATACACAAACAATCCTGTGGTGCCCCCCACCCCTATAGTATTTAAAAACCTGATAGCTATCACCAATGATAGGATATCTAATCTGTCCTGCTCTAAAAAGTATTTCATAAGACAGCCCTCTACTATAACACCCTAGCTAACAGCAGCTTCTAAGATAAGGTATATTTACAACACTTCAATTAAAAATATGAAACCTAAAAATAGACCTAGGAAAAAGATTTGCTCCCCACTTTCTTCCTAAATGTAGTCAAGAAATACCTGGCTCTTTTAGATAAACATTTCCTGGTAAAACCATAATTGCAGGAGGAATTTTAATAGATGCTTGATAAAAATATCATAAAGTTGCTGTCCCAGTATAAAGAACATTCTTGCTCATTATCCTCATTCAAGAGCCCACCCTCAGTTATAACCTAAAGCTTCCCCGCTTGACCAGTAGTTGCAGAAATTCTGAACTGGAAACTACAGCCTAGAAGATAAGCCTTGTGCTGGAAGATCTGTAGAACTCAACGAGGACATCCTGCAAACCCTGGTGGAACAAAATCCCATCGCAACTGTCGAGGAATTAGCAGAGAAGCTTGGATTTGGTCATTCGAGTCAGTACTGGACGAAACACAACCATCTTTGGTTTCAAGATGAAAGGTGATCTTTCATCGGCATAATGCTCGGCCACATACAGCAAGGATGACATTCCAAAGGCTGGAGCAGTTTGAATGGAAAATGATGCCCCACTCACCATATTCCACAGTCATCAAAATCATTTGGACGGAAAAAACAGGAATTCTGTAGACATGGTTAGAACAGTAGTGGAGGAGTATTTTTCATCATGGACAAGTGAATTTTGGAAGAGAAGCCTTGCAAATTTATCAGATAGATGGAAGAAGAGCATTGTAGAAAATGAAGGAGTGTATATTTTAGATTAAAAAAGAATTCTGTGTTAATTTTGAAAAATAAATGAAGCATAAAAAAAAACGCATTATTTATGGGATAACCCAATAGTTGTTTGAAAACTTACACAACTTCAATTTCTGTGCAGCTAATTTCCCTCAATTGTAATCCTATGCATTACTATGTTTTGGGTATGGTCAACACACTGACCAGTCTGCCAGCAACACCAAGGAGGTGTTGACACTGAGTGGAATGCATGCCCCACATTCCAGAGCTGTCTTGAGGCTGTGGAGGAAGGGAAGCTGAGGACCAATACTACTTTGAGGAAACTGTTATCTCCCGGCCATAATCTGAGAATTAAAAAATTTTTTTAAATACTTTTATTTTTTGATGGGATATTGTTTTCTTTTCCCTTTCGTGCAAATTTAGTCTAAACACCCAGTATGTCCGTGTATATATATATATACATATGCATATATAATAACCAGCATTCTTCAATGTTCACTTTTCCATTTGTTGAGGCAAGTTTTTCTTTCTTCCAATAATACATATCTCATTTAGGCATCGCGAAACCAATAACTTTGTGTAGAACTCAATATACGGATGTTTGAGAATGAAGCGTTGGCTGAGTATAGAATGGTAATAAAGAAGAAAGAGATGACAAAGGAATAAACGATTATTTTATGAACTTCATTTGCTTACAGCTGTTTCTGCTGTGCGATGCAGCAGACTCATAGTTGAGTACCTGAATAACAGCTGACAGCTTCATCAGAGCCTCGAATATAAAGTACAATTTATTTGGGAAAGAACTACATTTGTGCCTAAAAGTAAGAAGTACAGCTAAAAACGATCAGCCGATTTGTAACAGACACAAACCGAGTAAAATGGAATTAAAGAGTTGCAGATTTAAAAAGATTACAATCAAATACATTTTGTTATTTTTAATTTTATTTTTCCAAAAACCAATGTTTAAAAAAAAAGATAATGATCAAATTTAAAACGATGAATAATGGTGGTTAACCTTTTTTTTTGTCTTTCTGCAATGGACTGAAAAATAGGAAATTCATTCATATTTCATTTGAAAGTTAACCAAGTAAAGGATTTAACAATACTTCCCCCTCAGCCCTGTCTTTTATTAGACTGGAGCACCACCAGATACCAATGACCCAAAGTTAATTCCTCTGGTATGGATTGTATCGGTCTCTATTGTAATATGGACGTCCTTGGTAATTATTTTGATAGCCACCACGATAACCCCCACCCCCACCGTGATTCCTTCCACCATGGTATCCTCCACCACCACCGCCGCCATGGTAGCCACCACCACTACCACCATAGTTGTGATAGCCACTACTGCGGTCACGATAATGGTAGCCATCATTGCGATTATGGTAATTGCGGTAACCACTGTTGCGATCATAATAACCTCCATCTCGATCATGATAGCCACGATCTCTGTAGCCGCCGCCGCCACCACCACCACCACCACGCCCACCGTGCCATCCTCTACGATCACGACCATGATACCTGCAGAGAGAACAAAATATTAGATTTCAATCACAACTTTCAAGACACATCTTACTTGATAAATATTTACATTACAAGAGAATTGAAAGCTTTAACAAAAATAAAACTCTTTAAAATCTTCAACTTTATTATTTGCTGGTCATTATTAGCCCCAAGATTCCGAGTTTGATTCCAGGCAGTGAACAACAACAACAACATCGAAAAAATACCTTAGGAATGAGAACCCAGGTTCGAAACTTCCCCAAGACACCTGATGAAGGCTGGAGGGTATATCAGCCAAAATGTGTTAACAACAAACAAGATTAGGACAAATATCTGTCAAATGTAAATAATGTACATAATTCCTCATCTCTTAAATATAGAACTGTAAGATATGGAGATATCGAGAAAAAGAATGAATGAGGTACAAAAGCACATGGTGAATGACAATGAATTGGACATTTCTGTATCCGAAACCGGAAGCAGCAATTCTGAAGAACTGAAACCCTTCTACTCCACGCTGGTGAAATTTTCTTTGGTTGATTTTTGCAATCCATATGCCTCAGGGTCTTTTAAGAAGTTCACAATGGTGGTTTTACTGCGACCAACTTCACTGGAGATGGCACACCGAGAAAGACCTTGCTTCTGGAACTCTACAATTCTACCAAGTTCAAAATTCATCAACATATTAGCTTTACTCATTGTTGTTCTTGTGAAACAGATAGCAAGTGACTGGCAGTTGTTGACATAGAGAAAGCATAAACACTAGAATTTTTATACCAGATTTAAACTTTTTATTTGTCATGGTCTTAAATGTCTGACCAGGCATACTTTTCTATTTGCCAATTATGAATCTATAATGAAAAATAGTCAAATATATCAGTGTGCAAGGAGTTCATTTTGGCAGTTTTTTTCACTGGTCATAAGATTTTATCCAGCAGTGTCTATACACACACACCTGCCTCGAAGAGTGAGGGCATTGATGAGGCTGTGAATAGCGACAAAGGGGACTTTGGCAAACAATTCATTATTTAGTTGGTCCAATCGACTCACAATAAAGACGAGGAAACAGAGCATATGTTTATTATCATTACTGGTATAACGACCCTCCCAAAACACAAGGAAATCTCTTTATTTGATGTAATTTCCATTCAGTTCCAGATGATGTTTACTCTTCTTCAGAAATGACAATTTATTTCAACTTACCCTGACCAATCGTAGTTTCTCTTGGACTTGGTGTGCCATGGGATTACGGCTGGCGGCGGGGCAGTTTCCTGTGCCACAACTTCTTGATATTCCTTGTCTTCATCTGTGTAACGATGCTTAAAGAGTTCTTCAAGTTCATTTTCAAAGTCACTTGAAACAGCCTCGTCTTCAGAGTTGTCAGTCGACATATTAACTGTAAGGAAGAAAAAGTCATTTTTCTATGAGATGACAAAAGAAAGCTACCGTTTATTGGTGTCCACATAAGGAGCCTGACCCAGCTAGATAAGAAAGGGAAGAGCAGCATGCGGGGAAAGGTCATCATCATCGTTTCACACCTGTTTTCCATGCTGGCATGGTTTCTATGGCTGGATGTCTTCGACAAGTGCACTAAGACAACTGATATAAGCAACCATGAACTTCTCAGCTCATTTGCTGGATAAGGTTGTTAGTTAACCCTGTACCAATTCAGATGAAAATAACAAAACATGTATGATTCATGCCAGCATTGAAAAGGGGGACATGTGCTGCAGATAGCTAACGGTTTAATGAATTTGTAGAATAGAGACAACCCAAAATATAGGAAAAGTGGTAGGGTCAAGTAGTAAATTGAGATCTTAAGGCTGACAGGTAAGAGGATTGCCCGGTTGTAAGAGAGAGTTGCATACCTGGTCCAAGCAAAAGTAATAAATATTATAACAAGATCAACAGTTGTTGCAATAATTATAATTCTTGGATTCAGTAGAAAGAACAGCCTCTTCATAAGTAAAGAGAACTGCTTTTGAATTATGCATAATCCTGTAGCTTTAAGATTTTGATGACAGGGTTATTTTTTAAATGACATTGTAATAGTAGTGTAGGTGTCTGATGCTGAATATAAACCAGATCTATCTAAGCCTTAAATGTACTTGCTTTAATGAAATCGTTTTCTCATCAAGACTTGAATAATTTGTTGGGACACAGATGTTTACAAATATTCTCTCACGTTTTATTGGAAATATTCTTTTAACCACTCAAAAAGCGACCCAATGATTTTTTAAAGATTATCTTGCTGTCACGAACCCCACGCACGATCTGTTACACCCGATCTAGGATGTTGTCTTCATAACCCCATCAACTACACCAATGGATTTCCTATCAGGTAAATAGGCCACGCATAAGTTCCAGTTGATTTCTCTTTGATAGATACTTCGTCACGCACCAATGGCCGCAGCTTAAGATGAGTAACTGCTGTGCTGTAAAACTAACTTTCCTTATCCACAAGCAAATCGCAACATTCTAGCTCCGGTCATCAAATGAAATGAATTCAGATACAAAACGAACCAGTAGCTTCAACACTAAAAAAACATACACATCTTTATTGGATCTAAATATTTGCTATTTGCTCTGACATTATTTTTTTAATTGTATTTGAAAAAAAAAAAGGGGTCAAGTTTGCGTTTGTCTTTTCGATCCATCATTCCCTAATCCACTCTGTTGTCAGGAAAACCCTAATAACAACAGACCAGGAGAGGCACGTGTGTGTGTGTATGCATGTCGCTTTTTATGCAAACCCACAACGTAATTAATTCTTTTGTGAAGGGAAATAAAGCTAATCTTAATGTTTTCGTAATTAAAAATATGAATAACATAATTCAGTGGCAACTTTATCTCTCACTCGGTTTGATGTACAATTCGGCGAGGTTATTAATATATCTCTGCAGAAATAAATATTGCTAATCTAGAAAAGCCGATCAAATCTGAAATTTGGTGATAATCTGCGTTCTTAGTTTACCAACATTACGAACATTTAAAAATATTTACTGTTTAGAGCAACATTTAAATTGTTCGTTCATCAGTGAAGCAATAAAAACCATCAGAATATAAAGTGATAGTTTATATATAAAAGAAAAATAAACGAACGGCTGAGAAGAGTTGAGGGGAAGAGTTTTTGTCCCGAATTGATTTGAAATTTCTTAAGAAACTACCACGTGACCAAGATGGAGTCAAATGTCTTTTTTGTTCGAATTTTGGATTCTTTGAGACTTTTAGGAAATATTTTGAGTTTGGTTCACTAATATTTAATATTTAACATTTAATTATTAAATAAGCACTTAACGTTTTAGTTATTAAAATATTTAACGTTTATTTTCTTAAATAAACATTCGATGTTTATAAATTCAAGTTTATTTCACATTTTAAAATGAGAAACCGAACAAATCACAAATAAAATATAAAGTTGTTTGCACAACAAAAATATTTTAGATTCTTGATAAACACCGTCAAAAGGATTAATTAAAACTTATGACTAAATTAAAAATGTTAAAAGGTTACTTTTTAATCAGATTCAAATTTAAGTCAGTCGTAAATATTTAGTTAGAGTGGAGAATTAAATAATATCAAGTTCTACTGGTATCTAATCATTACTTGCATTTAATTATTAAAAAAGATGCAATCGATGTTTGTGCAGCGATTGAAATGAAAATCGGTAAATTTTATAATTTCACACCAGAGATTCGATCATCGAAATTTTATATTAAATAAAGGAGAGAAAAGGAAAATCTCATGGTTTGCACAAATCATCAGTTTTAAAATCTGTAGAAAAAGAAATCTTGAGTTGAAAATGAAAAGATCTGTAGCCAAAATATAATAAAAACAGGCAAGAAATAGCCGTTTGTTACTCACATGTGGAAGTCTCAAAGTCGGTTTCACGGTTGTTGTGAGGGGTTATGCAGCCGGAAGTGACGTCAGGTGAGTTCCGCTTTAATGACCACATGGTAGAGGAGTCGTCTTCATTGATGTTTATATTGTGTTATTGGTCGGATATCTAACATCAGTGTTGCATATATATATATATATATATATATATATATATATATATATATATATATATATATATTGGTTATATACTTGGATATTTAACGTTGCCTAGTACGGTACTATGCAAAGATGCAAACTGTTTAACTTATGTAATTAGCAAAGTATTACATCGGAAGCCTTTAACACGGAGTTGTTTTAATTGTGTTCAGGATTGTTATATTTGGTTTGTGTTTTGTGTCTGTTTCCGTAATAATAGTAATGTTTGCCATTAGCACACAGAAATCACACTGGACATTTGACTCAGACTCAGCTCTCACACGGCTGAGAAGAAAAGCTCACGATGATTACGTTGAAAGCCACAGAGGTTCGATCTCGGTAGGTATATCTCTTGAGAAACTTTAAACCGTCAATTTCATTGCGATTACACGAATAATTATTGCTTCATTGTATTCCATGAAATGGAGTGATTCATAAGATCTTTATTTCTTCGATTCTTGTTGAAGTTCTCATTCTAGTTAAGAAATATCTCCAATACATACGAATTTATATTTCTATGTTAACATATTTGATGAATCTTTAAGAGTCGATTGACATGGATAAAGTGAAAAAATATTTTAGATTACTCGAGAAAAATATCTGGAAAACAACAGAATAGGAACTTTATTTTATGGATTAAATATTAGCGTTACCCTAGCAACCAGTAGCCTAAAATGTACTTTTTCCATCGATAAATGTAGAACTTGAATGAGAGGTATATTTGGGGTTTTTAAGAATTTGGTGTATGAAAGTAAATGGTGCTGTTAGTAAATTTTAGAATTGTTCAACATGTATTTAAGAACCAGAATGAAAAGGGAGGATGTTAGTCATGACCATTTCTTTCGATGGTCGCTAACCTTTTTAAAGCCCCCAAAATCCTCACTATTGATCATGCATCCATCATAATTATGTATTCTCGTCATAAAATAAATATTTATGTGAAAGCTACAACCACTTGCTCTTTGCCAACATCTCTTCTTCGACGACGACGACTAATTAGTGCTATGGTAGTTTTTATTTCCCTTCAACTTCCTTGTTCTGACGACTCTAAGCCTTTTTGCTAACAAGCGCTAACATGAGGTTTGCTATTGCTGAGACACGAAATGGAAGCTACTCTGACGTTCAGAACTATAAAAATTAAATTCAGTCCACTTGAAAAACATCCTAATTGTAATTCCTGGAGTAAGGGGGAAGAGAGAGAGGGGACAAGCTTCACCTATTTCCACGCTATCATTGAACCTCAGAATTTACCGAGGGCTTCCAGGATGTTTTATACGGAGGTCCCTAATCTTCATATTGAAGTTCTCGGTGGTGTAAAACATTACACCTTTAAAATAACTCTTAAGAAGCTGCATCTAAAGTAATACAACGAAGACATGAGGGATGTGTCAACAGGAAGACATATTGACGACGTTCCGGTTGCAAGCGTGTGCCAACCTGTTATAAACTCGGCAATAAAAGAGAGAAATAAAAATTGATCTAGAATCATGAATAAGGATGAAGCTTTGAGAAAAAAGCAGTAAGACTTTTGATACACTCATTACATTCAGATTTATCAACCTCTTGTGTTTTCTGGACTAGTCTCCTCTCCTCAACCTCATCTGAAACCTATTTAAAACAAAGATGCTGACTTCCTTCCAACTTTCAGTCTTGATCCTCTTCTAACTCTTCCTCCTCACTTAATGAAAAAGTCATTCTGAAATTAAAGATGTTTGCAATTTACTATCGAAATCTGTTTCCAGTGAAAATAAAGTTTAGTCTTGAAATGATTTTATCTTAGGTGAGGGTTAAAGAGCAATACTGACTCCATGATAACGGTATATTATAGAAAGGCGAGGATCTTAGAAGGACACTCATGAAAAAAGAAGAAGAAGAGTAAAACAGCAGGAAGCCAATTCCTTGTAAATAATGTTGATTCTATACTTTATCTCATTTAGGATGAAGATCTTGAAGCAGTTCTCTTTACTTATGAAGAGGAATATATACTTGCCCGTCATTATGAGTTCATCATGAAAGAATTCTGCAATCGTTTCCAGCCACCAATGCCTAAATATGTTTTGGTTAGTAAGCCATTTAGTAGTGTTACTGAAATCTGATTTTACTGATGTAGAGTGAATGGATTTGGTTGACAGAAACTGAAAGAAGCCCATTATACACACACACACACATATATTATGTGTGTGTTTGTGCCTGTAACTTTGTTTCTACATCAGGTGATGGTTTTAAATGAGTTCATCACAGCCATTCAAGCGAGATTCTTCATTTCCAGACATTCCATGTCTGGTTATGGGAAAAGATTACCTTGCTTAGAAATAGGTGAGGATTGGTGATAGGATGGGTATCTGTCCATAAAAAGAATCTACCTTGACAAATTCCACCTGACCTCTGCAAGCAGATTCAGCAGGAGGATATTGAATTTTTATGGAACAGCCCATTGAAATGCAGTCTTCAAAAACAGCCTTGTGTATTTAGGGGTCTTTTTATGTTTTCAGGTCAACTTTGCTCTTCATTTTTCTAGGTTTCATAAAATAGACATCAAGGTTGATGTATAACACCTGTATACATTTATACCTGTATACATTTATACCTGTATACATGTATAACACCTGTATACATTTACATGGTGTTCCATAAGGGTCAGTTATTGAATTGCATCATGTCCAAAAAGCTGTGCAATGTAATAATGCCTGTTGGCATTTACTGCCCAAAGAAAAGTAAAGGGAGTCCCCCAAAACAAATCATTTTCTTAAAAACAAAATTTACTCTTTTTTTAAAAATTTTTATTTGCCAGTTTTAGAACAATTGGTTTAAAACTAGAAGAAGTGTGCAATACTAGTTTTCTTTTTGCATCTTTGGAATTGTTTTGTATGTTTTTTAAAGTTAAATTTGTTTTCTTCCCTCAGGGAACAGCCATGACATATTTCAAAAGGTTTTATCTTTACAATTCAGTTATGGATTTCCACCCTCGTGATATCACGTTAGTAATTTTACTTTCTGAACATTTTCATTCACTAATTTAGGAGTAATTCTTTTGAAGAGGCTTGAAGTCATGAATGATGTTTTAGATGCAGATTTTAAGAGCTATACGACTTGGACATTTTTTGTTGATAAATAAGCAACCTTTTCTTCTCAAATTACAGAAATAGGATTTAATTATAAAACGTGTTTTTCAAGAGAAGTATGGTTAAAATAGTTAAATATGTTAATAAAAGGAGTTTACATTTTTTTTCTTCATCCAGGTTAACAAGTGTATATTTAGCAAGCAAAGTGGAAGAATTCAATGTGTCTATCAACCAATTTGTTGGGAATCTGAAAGGAGATCGGGACAAATTTGCTAATGTCATTCTTGGATTTGAATTGTTGCTCATGGAGAAGCTGTCTTATCATTTAACTGTGCACAATCCTTTCCGTCCTCTGGAAGGTTTTCTCATTGATATGAAGGTGAGACTCACAGAACTTCTTACACCACCTTGATGGGTTACTCAGGCAAACTGTATCATTCCACCACCAAATAACTTTGCTCCATAGCCCTTAACAAGGTATTTCATAGAAATCCTCAGTTTTCATCTAAAATACAACAATCGAAATCTATCTCTCTGCTGTCAGAGGCATTGGTTAGAATTTCCCTTCCTAATTGCAGGATCTTTTACCATACCTTCCTCATGTTGTGTAATGCATTATTCAAGAGGAGACGTTCTAGTGGTGGGCATCCATGCAGTTTTCATCTACTAAATACACTAATAAGACATTGGTTGACTTGGGATTATAAGCAAAAGACACTTAGACACTTGTCCAAGGTGCCATGCAGTGGTATTGAACCCAAAACCATGTGGTTGCAAAGTGAGCATCTTAATCACACAGCCATATCTTTGGATTTCTCTGATATATTTGTTTTGAAATTTATTTCTTAAATCAGCCCTTTTTTTCTTTTTCTTTTTTTTTTTTTACTTACAGACAAACTGTCAGACTTGTAGTGATCCAGAAATACTGCGACCACAAGCTGAAGAATTTTTAGAAAAATCCATGTTGACTGATATTTGTCTGTTGGTTTCCCCAGCCCAGGTTAAGTATAATAAATATTACTATTGTATTTGTCTAGGGGTGGGGGCAATAATTCTGCTAAGACGTCCACCCTGTTTCTATGTCTTCTTAGTCTCTCCATTTTATTCTAATGTCATTGCAAGACAATAGAGTAAATGGGGTTTTTTTTTTTTTTTTCAATCTTTATATTATTTAGTGAATTGTATCAAATTGATTTTATTTATTGACATGTTATTTAATTTTCAGATATCATTAGCTGCTATTTTGGACAGTTGTTCTTTAAAAAACATTGATATTATGAGGTAAGTTTTACAGTTTTTTTAAAAATTTCTATTTTACTTTTTACTTTCCCTTCCTTTAACTAAGCAATAAAAAAGAAAAGAAAAATATTAATCTTTTTAGGGTGGATTTCTTCTCTGCAGAATCAATAAAACAAGAACTCTCCGTATCCTCAAGTTGAATCAATTGTTTTCAAAAAGAAAATATTGAACCTTTATTTATCTTGACTGGTTTCTCCTTAAATCTGTCTTTTACTAGTTACGTCACATCGGTTTTAATGAAAGGAGCTGAATCCGACCAGAAGAAACGAGCAATGCAACAAATTAAATGTAAGTTTGCTGATTGTAATATTTGTGTGTGTGTAGACATCTAAATCTATGCAATTTATTGTATTTTTAATTATTAGTATTTCTAATAAATATTTTATTACTTCAAAGTTTCTTGTGAATTAAGCAAACATAACTAAAAAAAATTAGACATTGCTAAATTCAAGACTAAACTATAAAAACAAACTCGTTATGTTGAAGAGGTGGAGGAGGAGGAGTATAATATTGGAAAATCAAAATTAATTAATGATATTGGCTATATTATGAAAGTATTTTTGTTTCAGTAGACAAGTCCTTTCAATTACTTCCACTGAAATTTCTCCATTTTTCTCAGATTGGTGCATGTTTTCTATAGAACAAATGTTGCTCTATTTTAAGTTCCAATGTCATCTTTGTGATATTCTTTAGTAATTCAAATAACGGTGAACAATCAGAACAGCTTGAAGAGGGAACACATCCGACAGTTGGAGAAGAAGTTGGAAAAATGTCGTAATCAGGAAAACAATCCGGACAGTGAAGTGTAAGTTTACAAGAAAATATTTTAGAAATCAATAAAAAAACAAACAAACAAAGTATCTCACCTGTTGTAAAAGAAGAGTAAAATAATGATTGAAAACTTACTTCTAAACTTTGTTTAAAACTTGATTGAATGTCTGATCTATGATTTTAGGTTCAGTTCCACTGTACAGCACCTTGAGTAAGTGTCTTCTGTAGCCTGGGGCCAAGTATTACCTTCTGAGTGAATTTGTTAGGTAGAAACTGTATGGAAGCCTGTTGTACACACATACCACACACACACACACACACCTCTCTTATGTGTATAGTTGGATATATGTCTTTGCCCCCCCCCCCCCATCCGGCTGTGTGACTGCTTGGGTTAGTTTGTTTACGTTTCTGTAATGTAGCAAATCAGCTAAAGAGACTGGTATTTGTTTGACTAAAACCTTCAAGGCAATGCTCCAGCATGGCCACATACATTATATATATATATATTATAGATGACAGGCTTCTTTCAGTTTCCTTCTACCAAATCCATTCACAAGGCTTTGGTTGGCCCGAGGCTATAGTAGAAGACATTTGCCCAAGGTACCACACAGCCACTCGCATGTAGTTTTTAGTTAAATTAGAGACAAATTGAAGATCATCATCATCATCATCGTTTAACGTCCGCTTTCCATGCTAGCATGGGTTGGACGATTTGACTGAGGACTGGTGAAACCGGATGGCAACACCAGGCTCCAGTCTGATTTGGCAGAGTTTCTACAGCTGGATGCCCTTCCTAACGCCAACCACTCAGAGAGTGTAGTGGGTGCTTTTACGTGTCACCCGCACGAAAACGGCCACGCTCGAAATGGTGTCTTTTATGTGCCACCCGCACAAGCCAGTCCAGGGGCACTGGCAACGATCTCGCTCGAAAATCCTACAGGAGCCAGTCAGGCGGTACTGGCAACGGCCACGCTCAAAATGGTGCATCTCATGTGCCACCCGCACAAGAACCAGTCCAGGGGCACTGGCAACGATCTTACTTGGCTTGCCGGGTCTTCTCACGCACAGCCCATTTCCAAAGGTCTCGGTCCGTAGTCATCGCCTCGGTGAGGCCCAATGTACGAAGGTCTTGCCTCACCACCTCAGCCCAGGTCTTCCTGGGCCTACCTCTTCCACGGGTTCCCTCAACTGTTAGGGTGTGGCACTTTTTCACGCAGCTATCCTCCTCCATTCTCACCACATGTCCATACCAGCGCAATCGTCTCTCTTGCACGCCACAACTGATGCTTCTAATGTTCAGCTTTTCTCTCAAGATACTTACACACTGACGGGTATTCACATTGACATTACACATCCAACGGAGCATACTGGCTTCATTCCTTGCGAGCTTACGTATGTCCTCAGCAGTTACAGCCCATGTTTCACTGCCATGTAGCATGGTTGTTCGTACGCATGCGTCATACAGTCTGCCTTTTACTCTGAGTGAGAGTCCCTTTGTCGCCAGCAGGGGTAAGAGCTCTCTAAACTTTGCCCAGGCTATTCTTATTCTAGCAGCTACACTTTCAGCGCACCCACCCCCACTACTAACTTGGTCGCCCAGATAGCGGAAGCTATCGACTACCTCTAGTTTTTCACCCTGGAATGAGATAGAAGTTGTTTCCTGTTTGTTTGCAGTCTTTATTGCACCTGAACATCTGCCACAAACAAAAACTAACTTGCTAGTTAACCTGCCTTTGATGTTGCTGCACCTCTTATGTGTCCATAGCTTGCACCGGGTACATCTTATAGAGTTACTACCTACTCCTTTTCTACATACTGAGCAGGGCCATCTACCTGAAGGGGTTTGTGTTTTATCTACCTTCCTACTTATTAGGATTTTGGTTTTAGCTAGGTTGACTCTAAGGCCCTTCAATTCTAGACCTTGCTTCCACACCTGAAACTTCTCCTCTAGTTCTGATAGTGACTCCGCAATTAGGGCAAGGTCATCAGCATAGAGGAGCTCCCAGGGGCAACCTGTCTTGAACTCCTCTGTGATTGCCTGGAGGACTATGGTAAATAATAGGGGGCTGAGGACGGAACCTTGGTGGACCCCTACCTCTACCCGGAATTCATTGCTGTACTCATTTCCAACCCTCACCTTACTGGCCGCATCTCTGTACATGGCTCGCACAGCTCTCACTAGCCATTCTTCTATCCCAAGTTTCCTCATTGACCACCAGATAAGGGATCGGGGGACCCTGTCAAAGGCTTTCTCCATGTCAACGAAAGCCAGGTACAGAGGTTTATCCTTGGCTAGGTATTTCTCTTGCAACTGTCTCACTAGAAATAAGGCATCAGTAGTGCTTTTACCTGGCACGAACCCAAACTGCATCTCATCTAAATTGATTTGCTCCCTAATTAGTTGGGCTATGACCCTCTCTGTAACTTTCATAACCTGATCTAACAGCTTGATGCCTCTGTAATTATTTGTATCTAAAGCGTCCCCTTTACCTTTGTAGCAGTTGACTATGATGCTGCTACACCAGTCATAGGGTATGACTCCTTCGTGTATCACCTGGTTCGTAATACGGGTGACTAGGCTATAGCCAACACTGCCAGATATTTTGAGCATCTCTGCAGTGATTCCTGATGGGCCGGGGGCTTTCCCGGTCTTCATACTCTTAATTGCTTTATCTACCCTGGTACTATCAACTCGGATAGCTGGTCCCTCTATTGGGTCGACATAAGGCAGGCTCTCTTTCTCCCATTCATTCTCTTTATTAAGCAATCTATCGTAGTGGCATCTCCAGACCTCTTTCTTTGCATCCTCATTTAATGCAAGCGTACCATCATCCATGCGAACACATTTCTCTCCTACAACATCACTATTCTCTCTCCTACACTGTCTTGCAACCCGAAATACCTCGAGTCTTTGGTCCTCACGGCGCAGAACATTGGCAAATCTTTCCTTATCTGCTTCCCCTCTGGCTAAATAAACCTGTCGCCTAGCCTCCCTTCTGGCACATTGGTACAATTCCCTGCTACCACCGTTCTTCCAGTCCTTCCAAGCTTGTTTCTTTTGTCTAATAGCCCTGTCTACCTCCTTGTTCCACCACCACGTTACTCTGGGTTGGGAGGGGACCTTACACCACCCACAAATCTGGTCGGTGGCTTTCAACAGGTTGTCCCGCAGAAATCTCCAATTGTCTTCCACGTTGTATGATGCTATATCCCCTTCTATTTCGTTAAATGCTTCAAGTAACTTGTCTCTAAGTCTCTGTCCGTTTGCAGGGTCTTTAAGCTTCCACACCCTTCTTCTCCAAGCCTGTCTAATTCTGGGCACCCATTTTGCCTTGATCCCAAAGTCGCTAACTACTAATCTATGTTGTGGGGTACATTCTTCGCCAGGGTAGGTTTTGGCATTTATAAGCCGCCCTCTTTCCCTATTTCTGGCGAGGATGTAGTCGATTTGGCTAGAGTGTCTGCCGGAGCGGTAGGTGACTAGGTGACTGGCAGGTTTCCTGAAGTTGGTATTGCAGACCATAAGATTGGTTGCATCACAGAACTCCAGCAGTCTGGTTCCCTCCTCGTTGCGGGAACCGAAGCCATAGCCTCCATGTATGCCATGGAAGCCCCCAGCACGACGTCCGACATGACCGTTGAAGTCTCCAGCCACAAAGAGAAGGTCCCTGTCACTCGTCGACGAGGTAGTTTGCAAGAGGGTGTCATAGAATTGGTCTTTCAGACCATCTGGTAGCCCAGGTTGAGGTGCATAGGCTGAGATGACAGTAGCTAATCTATGATGAAGCACTAGTCTGATCTTAAGTACTCTGTCACTTACTCTAACGACCTCGATTCTGGCCAGATTTAAGGAAATTTTATTTCATTTCAAAAAAAGATTTTTTGAGTGGAGTACAGACGAAATAAAGTAGAAACTGTTTGTCGAAATGTGGGTTTTTCAGCTTTAAGAATATGTAACTTAGTGAACAATAAATAATTGCTTTAATAACAGGTTCTGTGGAATAGGGATGTGTATCTGTTACCAGAATTATTTTTATTATCTTTAATCATTTAATTTGTGTAATGTATATTTTCCAGTTACAAGAAAAAAATGCAAGAGATGTTTGAAGATGAAAAACTCTAGTGTTTACTTCAGGTAATTTTTGGTTTATTCAAGATTTAATAACTATATTGCTCTGTTTTTTGGTATGGCTTTAATACAGTTACCAACCTTGTATTATGACCTTGATTAAGGTGATAATATGAGCTAAGTAATAAGAATTGAATAATAATAATAATAATAAGGCTGCCTGTATGACAGGGATACACATTAGTTCATCTTGCAACAGCCTGCAATAAATATTTGCTGGTGGATTATAGAAGAGTAATTGGTATTTGCATGCACACACTGGATGTGTATATATTTATAGCTAGATATGCATACATTTATGTATTCTCCCCATAGACATATGAATATCAAAAGATAAATCTGCTGTAATAAAAAGCTTAATTCATTACAGGTTGATAAATAGCCAACACGTTACATTGCAGTAAATTCAAGTAGGCCCAGCCGTTGTTATATTACACACACACACCTGAAATTAATGGCCTTTGAATTTCATTGATGAGTTTTGAGCTGACTTGAAATTGTCTAGAATGAATGTTAACTGGTCTGTGTGGCATTTATTTCAAATAACCGTTTCTAACATCAGCACAAAATCACACTTGATGCGAGGAAAGAATTAACGATTTATTTTGTCAACTTTGGAAGGTGGAGTTGATCTTAGCAGGACTCAAAAACACGAGAAGATAAAGGGACATAACTAAACACTACAAGTTATTCAGTTGGTCAGTTTTGATTTTACCAATTCGTTGTCTCGTATTTCTGAAAGGTATCAGAAACTTTACTGTTTAAAGAGGATAGATATAGATATTAGAGTTATCTAAATCATAGAAAGTTTTCTTAATATGTTTCATTTGTGAAACAATTTAAGAAGATTTTCTATTTCAAATCATATCAGTTTTTCTTATTTTTATATTTCAGACTTTTGGTGACATACTTGGGAAACATTGGTCAAAGTTTGATGTAGGACTCATTATATTGTAGGGGTTGTTGGGTTATCACTTTGTCTTTGGCATCAACTGGGAATTATCCCAAACTTACTTGAAAAAAGAAAACAATTCAATAACTGAGGAATACTTTCCATTGACCTTTTAAAAATACTATTTTTCTATTTCTTCTGAAGTCTGTTAGACCTCAATCATATTGAGTTGGCCATTTATATATATTATATATGTGGTTTATATTTGTTGTCTCAAGTAATTCAGGATTGAACACTTTATAGATCTGCAAGGGCTGAGCTGGTAACACATTGGATTCGTTTCTTATGAAGCAGAGGTTCAATCCCTATCGTAGTCGACTGAATTATTGAAGACATACTTCATTATAGTGACTTTAATTAAACAACCCATTCCATAAACCAGTATCAAAACTCACGACCGAAATACCAGCTGATGGAAACTGGAGTGTGGCAGTAAAACATACAATTTATATTTATCTTTACGTAAATTAGTTTTTCCAGATTTAATTCTTGTAATGAGTTAAATTCATTTGTTGAACCAAAGAACATAATTTAATATTTCAAAAGTAAGAGACAAGCACAAAATTGAGGAACTGTTTTCAAAGAGATATTTTTCTTTTATAATTTCTTCTTTATAAATAAAATGCTTTACCTTTTTTTATATCTGTTCCACTCAACATTCCGCTTATTGAGATGTAAAATTAATAAAATAAATTATTTTCATAAAAATGAAAGTGTGTTTTGATTTCTTCTTTTTTTTAATTGCTTAAACGATTGTTAAAAAATGTTTAAAATTTTGCTTTTTTACACCTTAAAGGGAAAGTTTCTTATTTGCTGAATCCTGGTTTAGATGTGATTGTGAGGTCAAGGAGCTTGCTTCCTTATTACGAGGTCTTGGGATCAGTCCCACTGCACAGCACCTTGGTCAAGCTCTTTTTACTATAGTCCCAGGTTGCCTTGTGATTGGATTTGGTAGAGGAAGGATATGTTTCACAAGATATCCTTCCTCCTACTAACATGGGATCAATGGTGAACTATGTAAATGTTTTATTTCATAAAAATAGATATTTATATTTTCTTGAACTTATATATACATACTTTTATATTGTAGAACAATATATTTATGACATGTCAGAATGTTACTGATGGTTTCACACCAACCACTGCACTTGGCAAGATCAATGACTCTTTAGGCATTGTGCTAACCAAAAGTACAATGTCTCTTATTTGCTGGAGATGAATATGCAGACTTGGTTAACTCGGTGATGATAGAAAAAAATGGAATGATTAAAGCAGAACTGAAAAAGGAATAAAAAGTTTGAACATTTTTCTGAAGGAAAGAAGAGTTGCGTCCCCTGGTACAATGTCGGCTGCGGACGAAAGGAATCGGCTGAACATGTTTTTCATTCTCTCATCCAAAAAAAAGTGATGACTCTATCCAGCATGAAGGCAGCAACAATATATTTTACATTTTTGAATTCTGTAAGTCACCTGGATTGTGTAAAGTTTTTAGAATGTTTCTTTTGGCAATTAAGCAAAACTTGCAACATATACTTCCATTCAGGCATAACCCAGGCTGTTCCAGTTGTTTTTTGTTGGTATTCTTTTCTCTTTGAATCACAATATATAGCTAGCTAATGTTGTAACATTGCACCTCTCTTGAATTCTAGCGAGGAATCTGTGATTATTTAACCTGGCCTTAAAGGGACCCTCCGTTGCACCAACTTATTTCTGTGAGTTTGTCCCACAAATCTGTTCCATAGACCTGCTTAACCCTACATGAGCATCCTGTCTGCACAGAGCTTGGGAACATTTACTATTACTTTTTTTTCACACCAGGCACGCAGCTAAGCAAGACCTTTAGGTTGTGCCCATTGAATAATCTCTTATACCTATGGGACTGTGTGAAATATTTATCTACAAATCTAAGGTAAGTCCTTGCCATACAAGTTTTTCATGTTGAGTGAGAAAGGTGGGGCAAAGCAGAGGCTGCACTTTCTCTTGTGGGCATTAGGGCCACATACAAGCGATGTGATCCTTACACCTACTGGCTACTAGAGCCTCATTGTAATAGGGATCCACTTCTTTATTCAAGGTTTGAAATCCTATTACTGATACCCTTTACAAGGTTTTTAAACAGTAAAGGGGGCTGTGTTGAGTGTTACATCTAAGAAGTTTACCACGGTGTAGTTGGTCTCTATGGTAGCTTAAACCCTAGGGAACCAGTCACTTCGTAGGCCTGTCAAGGGTGTTCTCCATTCCAGACTCTAGAGATGGCTTAAGTGTCATCCTTTGTAGAGGCCGAAATGGTTTGATGGCTATTTCTTACTTACACTATATTTCATAAAGCTTCTATAAGGACAGCAATGTGTCACAGAGTTAACTGCTACCCTGACTACTGCCACCGCTACTCACTTTCAGCAGTATAATGTTTATATAATTATATATATTTATGTAGTTGTATGTGTATATATATGTTTATGCAATTGTATATGTTTCTATCTAATACTGTATTCATGCCTGTAAGTATAAATAAATCACTGTTGTATTGACTTCTTCCAGCAGAGTAGATATATTATAAACAACAGTTTGTTAAGATATTTATCTGTCAAAACTTAGGTTATGTTTTTTAAATCTCTGTCATAATATGTAGATAAATATCATCATCATCATCATCGTTTAACGTCCGTTTTCCATGCTAGCATGGGTCTGGGAAGCGAGGAGGCTGCACCAGGCTCTGTTGTGATATAAAATAATTGCATGACAGAAATTCAGTTTTAAGCAAGATTTGATCACAGAACATAACTAAATACTTGAGATCTTTTGTCAGATGCTCTAATAACTCGGCTAAAGCTATTCCTTGTAATGTAATCCCCTGTAGACATACCAATGTCACCTGATACAACACTGGCATCCACCTTGTTTTGCTATTCGATTATTGGTGGCTGCTTATTTGAATTTGAGAAGCTAACCATCTTATTCATATCTTTAGTTATTTTAGATTGCATTTCTGCATACAACAACAATAACAACAACAACATCGCAGGTCAATCACAGTTTTATTACATTTCTGATTGATGTCAATGGTGGGGGGAGGGGGAGGAGAAGGTTTTGTTTGTCCTTTGTTCTTAGATTCCCACCAGTGTTTATATCATGCACTGGGATAAGACACACATGCACAAGCACACACACACACACACATACACTCTCTCACATACACATTTATTCACATTCTTTCACACACACATACACAAATGTATATACATGCATGTGTGTGTATATATACACTCGTGTGTGTGAATACAAATATGTATATAAACATTCATATATAAATATGTTTGTCCCCCACCACCCCTGACAACTGGTGTTGCTGTGTTTACATCCCTGTAACTCCTGGGGTTGGTTTGTTTGATTTAAACCTTTCAGGGCAGTGCCCCAGCATGGCCACAGTAAAAAATAACTGAAACAAGTAAAAGATAAAAGATATGTATGTGTGTGTGTGTGTGAGGAAAGCAGAAAATGGAAATACAATTGATGAATAACAATTGATTTACATCAATTATCATTTATTAATTAATTACAAAAAGACAGAATCTCATCTTACAGCTGTCTCTGTTAGTGTGATTCCCAGGTTTAACCACCACAATAATAATAATAATAATAGTTATCATTGTAAGTAATTAATTACACCAATTTGGATCACGGAAATTTATCAGCAGAAAAGTAAATAAAATAAAAGAAGAAAAAGCAGGAGAAAGTGAGAACAGCGTTGACAATCAATTCATGCAACGAATCTGACCCAGTGTGAAACATTCGACCAACTGGAATTTAGAAACAGAATTGAGGTAGTCATAATACTTAGTGGTACATTCCTATATGTGGGGGGGGGGGGGGTTAAAAACTCTATGAGCAATATGGTTAGGTCAAGAAGATAAAATAAAAAATAAATATAACTTTAGTTTATTTTGTATGTATGTAGAGAGAGAGAGAGAAAGAGACAGACAGACAGACAGATGTAGGTTCAGCTCACACCAACAACATTCTGCCCAGATATTGTGATCTTTGCAAATTGCACCAAACAAGTGATCATGTGGGGACTGTCTGTGTCCTGACAGGAACACATGGAGGGGGCTGATGAGAGGAAGCCAAATACGAGGAACTGGTAGAGCAATGCAGAAACCAGGAATGTCGTTGAGGCTATTGAAGGGGGCTGCTGAGGTATTGTAAGGGGTTCATTCTGCAAGGCTCTGACTGGGCTTGAAGTTACTGGTGCAGTAAAGAAGAGAGCAATAGATGCTGTTTCTGAATCTGTAGAGAAGGCCACTAGGTGGCTTGGGATAGAGTAGAGTGATGGTCTGCTGTTATTGCAAATGCAAATGGGGACTTGATCAACCCTGGTTGGGCCAAGTGGGCAAAGAGGGGTGGAGGCATTGGTCTGAAATCGAAACAGCTGAAATCCTTCTCTAAGACCCCAGAAATATCCCTGATGAAACATCCCAGACCATTAGCAAGATAGATCTAGGAACAAACACTCTCATCAACAAATATCTTACAGATTAAACTCCCCTTTAATCCTAAGACTTATTCTATACTAAAGATATCTTGAGACCCATACTTAAACAGTATAAACACATCAGAATCAACTCTAATCTTTTTGATAACAGGCTGCCTGAGACTGTCTCTGGCTCTGTGATACAAGTTTCTCACCTTTGATCAAAATTCCCTTTTCCAAACACCAGCTTAATGTAGCAAAATTATTTAATAAATTCATCATCATTTTCAAAATTAATTGATACAAGCAAAGGCAGAGTGACAGAAATCATCATCATCATCATCATCATCGTTTAACGTCCGCTTTCCATGCTAGCATGGGTTGGACGATTTGACTGAGGACTGGTGAAACCGGATGGCAACACCAGGCTCCAGTCTGATTTGGCAGAGTTTCTACAGCTGGATGCCCTTCCTAACGCCAACCACTCAGAGAGTGTAGTGGGTGCTTTTACGTGTCACCCGCACGAAAACGGCCACGCTCAAAATGGTGTCTTTTATGTGCCACCCGCACAAGCCAGTCCAGGGGCACTGGCAACGATCTCGCTCGAAAATCCTACAGGAGCCAGTCAGGCGGTACTGGCAACGGCCACGCTCAAAATGGTGCATCTCATGTGCCACCCGCACAAGAACCAGTCCAGGGGCACTGGCAACGATCTTACTTGGCTTGCCGGGTCTTCTCACGCACAGCACATTTCCAAAGGTCTCGGTCCGTAGTCATCGCCTCGGTGAGGCCCAATGTACGAAGGTCTTGCCTCACCACCTCAGCCCAGGTCTTCCTGGGCCTACCTCTTCCACGGGTTCCCTCAACTGTTAGGGTGTGGCACTTTTTCACGCAGCTATCCTCCTCCATTCTCACCACATGTCCATACCAGCGCAATCGTCTCTCTTGCACGCCACAACTGATGCTTCTAATGTTCAGCTTTTCTCTCAAGATACTTACACTCTGACGGGTATTCACATTGACATTACACATCCAACGGAGCATACTGGCTTCGGAGCGACGAAAAGGTTTCAGCTCTCCTTTTACAGTTGTTGTTCAACCGAAGTTGACTTTGCCTTTCAGCCTCTTCGATAAAACAAGTACCAGTTGAGTACTGGAGTTGATGTAATGAACTTGCCGGCCTTGTGCCAAAATTTGAAACCAATCTTATAGTTATTTAGTTCAGGTCAGCTCCTGTTGAGTGAGCAGTAAAAAAAACTCATTCAATCACGACAGTTTAATTTAATCTTCAGTCAAACACGTCTCAGGTTATCCCAAATATCCTAATTTTCTCTTTGAGGTGGGGTGCAACTTTGAGAGAGAGAGATTAGGTTATTGTTTATAACAAGTAGATCAACACAATATTATTCGGAGGTTGTGTGGTGGTGGACTCTTCTGGGGTGGATAAAATGAGGGAGCAGTCAAACGCAGGAGTTGATGAAATTGGAAACCCCTCGATATCGTCGTCGTAGTCATCGTTACCCACCACACACTGCACCATATGTTAACCTTTTTTTGTAGACAGAAATTTAATTCCCTAGCACTTAGCTACTTGGGAGAATTTTTTAAATTATCGAGAAACGACGAATTTTGTTTTTTTTTTAGCTTCAGACAAATGAATATATTTCGAGCATTTGGTTAGTGCATGAGAATAAAGTAATCCTTAGCATCACACAATTTGTTTACTATCCTTGTGATGCCCCCCCCCCATCTATGCCACTGTGGCTAATTAAAGAAATTATTATTGTTATTAATAAAAAAATATAATAATACAAATGAAAAACAAAAATTGAAACCAATTTTTAGCTGATTACAACAAACATGCTTTTCAGGTTTTTATTTCTCTTTTTTCCTCTGATCGAAGGGAACTCCTTTATTTCTTCTTGTCCCACTTTTTCACTCTCTGTCGTCCATGTCTCCTATCGTCACTTCTCTCCGTTGACAACCACTGCTTGATACAAACCTTAAACTCCTTTCACATCTTCTCTCCTGCTTTATCCGTCCTCACATCGCAAACGGTGGAGATTTATTCGATATGACGTAATGCAGTCGTTATTATGTTGATGAAGAAGAATCTCTACGACAGTTATTAGTTGTAGAACACTGTTGCTTCTCTTGCCGCTGCTCACCTCTCGCGGAGCTTTCTTCACCACAAAGCCATATAAGGCAAAAAACATTACAACTCCATTTCCACAGTTTCTTTGTATGATCTCCATCTCCCACCAGGCACCACGTTTCGCCTTCTCACCAATAATACACCAAATATTAATGGCCAGATTACTTTAACCTCGAAACGTGCAGGTATTGTAGAACAATAATTTTTCTACGGAAATCGACACGTCCACCCACTTACGCACATGCACACACACACTCACTCGAATTCCTAATGATTTAATACTCATCTTTATAGACATTATCTTAAATAGAAACCTTGTGTGTGTATGTGTGCGTGCGTGTGTGTGTATGTAAATAAGTGCACGGCATATTAATGGCGTGTCGTAAGAGTGGAGTTGGTTTCGCTTTGATGCTGCGATAACCACGTGTTGGATGTCACTTAAGGAGCAATCATTTAGCCGTATTATAGATACACATTAAAATTC
Source organism: Octopus bimaculoides (assembly GCF_046866305.1). Taxonomy (NCBI): domain Eukaryota; kingdom Metazoa; phylum Mollusca; class Cephalopoda; order Octopoda; family Octopodidae; genus Octopus; species Octopus bimaculoides. The sequence continues at coordinate 55,850,656 of NC_142945.1, forward strand.
TAGATACGCATACAGAAATAGAGAAGGAGAGAGGGAGGGAGACAATCTATATAACAGAATATACGCGAAGGAATGAATTAACGAACGAGTAAAAGAATGCGTTTATGGCAGAGGTAAACATTAGAGAAGATATTTAATGTTTGCCATAGAAACGGTGAGATGTGGATGTCGGCGACTCTAAGAAAAAGTTGACAGAAAGAGTTCTCAATAAGTTTGGTGTTATGGGAAAGAGAGAGGGGGGAGACAACGACGGAGAGAGAGAGAGGAAGGGAGAAGAGCATTAATTTGAATTTGAACGGGTTTTGTAAAAGAATTGATCAAGCAAAAGCTTCGATATTTGAAACGTCTCTTAAAGGGCAGACAGCCTACCATAATTATTGGATGCTGAGAGAACTCCTGAAAAGATAAAGGCCAAGATGATTAGAGAGAGGGAGAAAGAGAGAGAGAGAGAGAGACAAAGATGCAACAATTAAAACAGCAGAAAATAAAGACCAATGGCAAAGAATTGTTGGCTGAGGCACTGAAAGAGTTGGTGATTTCAGACGATGAGGATAACGGTTTTACTTAAAAGACAGCTGAACAGTGTTCAATAGTTACTAAAGCAATTACTTTCATAACTGCTTGAAGAGGATTTCTATCTCAGATCTAACGATCCTCTTAAAACACAAGGGTACTGAGTTTGTTTGTTTTTTTTTAGTGCCCAGCAGGTAGTTATAGGTTCCACTTTGACTCTCGACCAGGCCTCAGACCAGGCCAACTGCTGGACCTTCCCTCCTCTCTCTCTCTCTCTCTCTCTCCCTTTTCCATTCGTGCAATGGGTCAGATGGAATATGTTGGGGTAGAATTCCTTTTTATGGCTAGATGCCCTGCCTGTTCCCAACCCTCAAGTAAATAAACATTTCCCCTGTCAAGATAACGACATACATACATACATATATACTATGGTCTCCTTTTAGTTTCCACCTACCAAATCCACTCACAGGGTTTTGGTTGGCCTGGGGGTTATAGAAGACATTTGTCCAAGGCGCCATGCAATGGGACTGAACCTAAAACCATGTGATCAGGAAGCAAACTCTTTAACCATTCAGTCATCCCAATGCCTGGCCTAATCAGTTGGCTGCTAATTTTGTTTTTCCCTTTGCTAATCTCATGCTCTGTGGTTTTCTAAGATTCTTTCTGTATCATCTGAGCCTATTGAGTCAAGTTGACCTGGTTTAATAAACTGTTTCAATCTGGTAAAATCATTGCAGACAAATCTCAAACAGTTCTGAGATCTAAAGGCAAACAGAGTGAGATTATGTAAGATGTTTAGCCATAAAACATAATGAGTTCTTTTGATCTTCCTCCAACTGAAATAAATAGAACTTGTCTGTCAGTAAACCAATCAAACAGTTTGAGGTATGATCTACTGACATGAAATTCCCCAGAATATACACAGAAAAATTCTGTTCTTTATCAATCAATATTATTTTCTCACATTCTGCCCACTGCTAACAAAGTTACATACGAAATTTGTATGTGTGAAAATTGATTAAAAATCAATATTGATTTTTCTTTTTTTATGCAGTCTTGATAATAATGATTATGATTGTGGTGGTGATACCAATGAAAATATTACAGTGTGCAGCTACTACTGCTACTACTACTTCAATTTAAGGGTGATGTTTATTGCTGATATAGCTAAGTTGTGCAAGGTAAAAAAACAAAACAAAAAACCAAAACACTTAACTGAGCAATTCCTGCAAAACAGGAATTGGCCATTTAACATCTCAGCAACGTAATTCTCAGAATTGATTTTCCCCCTGAACCTGAGAAGTGAGGAAATTGTATTTCTGCATTGGTCGTCATCAAATAAAATTTATATATTTTTTCAGAATGAATCTGTGGCTTTATAGCAAATTCTTCAAGCAAATCTTTGAGACAAAAGTTCTATTTTCAGGGGTGTCTCTTGGTTTGTTGACTAATCTTTAATTGTATTCCATTATTGTGAAACAATTGAAAAAGCAAACACTCTCAATTGCAGAACCTCAAAAGAAACATCTAATTTGGCAGACTTCCGTTACCATTTAAATTCATGTCTTTTAGCTTCATAGATTTCTATATTTCATTTTAGAACCTCGTTACCAAACATAAGAATCTTCGATATTTTAATTTGTGGGTGGATAAAGGCTTGCAGCCAGATTATAATTGCCAAAATTTCCTTATTATTTCAAATTATTTCAACTACTTAGGTGAGATTAAGCTACTTGTGACTCTAACAGTCAATTCCTATGAAGTGATCTCAGCTCTTAAACTATTTATGAGGTCAAAGATGGCATTGGATGTCACCCAGAACAGAAGAAGAAAGCTTTGAACGATGAGAACTGGGCTGGAGTAAAGCCATCAGAAGGAAGGCCCCAAAATGTTTTGCATTCTCTCCCGATGATCCGTCAAACCTGCTGGCATCCAGTCTGTGAGGCTTTCAATTGACGGCCTTTGCACAAGCAGGCTCTCTCTCTCCTCCCCCTCCTCTCCACACACACATAAAATTGGGCTTTCAGTTTCCATCTTCCAAATCCACTCACAAATCTTTGGTCAGCCTGGGACTATAATAGAAGATATTTGCCCAAAGTGTCACGCAGTGGGACTGAACCTGAGACCATATAATCATTCCTGCACCTATGAAATAAGAGAATCTCCTTAAAGGCAGTACTCTAGCATGGGCTGCACGTCCAATGACTGAAACCAGTAAAAGAGTAAAAGAACAATTTGTTTTGCACCAAAATGTGCAAACATATTGATTGATCATTGAGGCATTATGGGGTTAAAGAGATCAATAAATGTCTGTTGATTTTTTTTCAGTGCCAAATATTGGTGTTTGTCTGAATAGATCTTAATATTCTTCCCTTTAATTCACAGAAAATATGTTGGAGCCAGATATAATGTTGTGAGAAACCAATAGCAGCAATTATAACTCCGTTTCAATTCTTGGTGGTGGTGGTCGTGGTGGGCAAATTCAATTTATTTTAGATCTCAACGTTGTTGTTGTTGTTGTTTAATTGTAGATCAGTTCTGATCAAGCAGAACTATGGTGAAAAATATTCTCCTTTTTATTTTTTTAAAGACAAAATATTCAGAACCATATAATGTGTTCTTCCTTTTATTGAAGTGGAAGAGTGTAACTAAAAGGAATTTTTGTTGCTATTTCTAGCAGGCCACTCCAAGCCATAAATGGTGTTTCGTTAGTTAAATGTGTTGATGTCTTTAGGAAAGGTAACAATGTTCCAGTTTCCCACCACTCTTTGCTAAAAATATTTGTGCTGAGCCTAAAGAAATGAATTGTTTTTCAACTCAAATCAATGATTAATTCCAGATATTTCTTCTTAGCTGAAGCCAGGACTAACGAAAGAAGAAAAAAATATTGATTTCCAATATTAGTAAAAAAAAACAAAAGATCAAATTTATTGATAAGGAACATAATTAATTAAGAAAGAGTAGAGTTAGTCTCACCATATTACTAATACTTATTTTACTGACGCCTGAGAGATAAAAGTCAAGTCGATTGCTATGAGGTTTGAACCCAGATGCAAAACAATGCAATTAGATATGGCAAGGAATTTTATCTGGTGCTCAACCAATAGTGATCTCTTTTATCTTCCATTAGAGGAAAAAATATGATTACAGGTTTCTAAGACCCATTTCTTTTAGTTCTGGATGAGAGATATTTACTCCTGTGAGAATGGGCTGTTGTTTATTGCTGGTGACTTTCACACATCTGATATCTATTTGCAACAACTTGTGGGATCGATTAATGCAAATTCAAATTCAAAACACATTATGCGATAAGGAAGAAAGAAAAGTCAAGAGATATGACAGGTTAGCTTGGGAAGTTAAGCAGTTGTGGTCGATGAAAAAGGTGGTAGTAGTACCAATAATTGTTGGAGCCCTGGGAACAGTGAGCAAAAATCTCGAGAAGTACGTGGAACAAATAGGGGCTGCAATAAGGGTGGGCCACTTGCAGAAAACAGCACTGCTTGAAACTGCTCGAATACTCCGGACGGTGCTTGAAAAATAAGAGGTGTTACCTTAGTTCCCTGGTAGGGAACAGCTGGCACCGTAGGACAACTCCAGTGTTAGAAGCTGTGCAGCAAAGGCAATAATAATAATAATAATAATAATAATAATATATATGCAGTGGGGGGGGGGGGGGGTCAAGCCTGCTGTACTCTTTCACCACAACTTTCTCTCACTCTTTCTTCCTGTTTCTGTTGTACCTTATTTCAAAGTGCCGTATTGTCACAAACTATCTGCGTTAAGGGTACACGTGTCTGTGGAGTGCTCAGCCACTTACATGTTAATTTCTCAAGCAGGCTGTTCCGTTGATCGGATCAACTGGAACCCTTGTCGTTGTAACTGACAGAGTGCCAACCCTAACCCTAATACTCTCTCTCCTTCCTTTCCCGAGCGTCCAATAACACTATCCGTATCACGTCCTCACTTTGTTGTTTTTTGTTATTGTTTTTTGTGTTTTTTTTAACTATATATATATATATCTATATATATATATATATATTATATTATATATTATATTATATATATATATTATATTATATTATATATATATATTATATTATATTATATATATATATATATATATATATATATATATATATATATATATATATATCATATTATATATATATGTGTGTGTGTGTATGTATATATATATATATATATATATATATATATATATCATATTATATATATATGTGTGTGTGTGTATATATATATATATATATATATATATATATATATACACGTACATACACAGATAGATACACATGCATGTACACACACATACAAGCCTTCCCACCACTTTGGTTGTATCAGATAACTCATTGAGTTAAGGGGGTAAGAGGAATGAGTTGTAGGCCACCGCATGGTATGCACAGCAAGCGAAAAAGTATCAAGAGTTGATATTAAAATGATACCAGTCGGTCCAGAAGCACTCAATCAGATCTGAGACGACTGAGCCTCACAGCTGAGGTGACGTAAGATAGAATGGCCGGGTACAACGAGCTTACAACCGCAGATCCCTGTCAGTGTGGATGGCTTCTCAACATGACAATGGTCGGGGGTTTCGTGAAACTGAAATGCTTTCGTTTTAAATTTTGAGCCCAATATATTTTAAATGTAATTTGCTGCGAGAAAATAAACATATTGTGGACAGAATAATGTTTCCCTCCATTCTTTGCAGATGTAAAAAATAAAATTGAATAAAAAGTTTCAGAGCATATCTTTGGTTGAGGGAGTTATTTGCTAACTGTCAGTGCGTCAGAGCTGAGCTAGGGAGTCTCCAGACAGCTTTGCTAAAGCAGCTGCAAGTCTATTGTCAGCTTGTAATATTAATTGTAATTGTATGCGTGCGTATGACAATTGATAGTGTCACCATCGTCGCTTTTGAGAATTCTGCTCAGCGCCCTGGTCCGCCCCAGCCGTGTCACATGGCCACCAAAGCCGCCACCCTTTTCTCTCATCACATGACTTGTTGTTCTTCTTCTCACATCGGAAGCATGTTGACTCGTTTACAACATTAAATGGTAAGTGAACAACACTTTACAAATATGACAAATTATTCAGCTTTTCAACTATCGCTCCATAGTTACATCTTCACATGTGTGTGTATGTGTATATATACATATTCATTGATCAAAAGCTGTTTCTCCGTTAATCATTTTGTTTGTCTTTTTTTTTTTCTCTCTCTCCTTTTCTCATTTGAACTGATTTTGTTTTCGTTAAACAAACCTCTCGGTAAAATCTTTTAAACCCGGCAACGTGTTTCCTCCCTTCCTCTTTCTCTCTTCTATTTTACCGTGTTTATTTATGTCAGGTCATTCAAATACTCTGCCCCAGGTTGCATGGAAACATTCTCCTTATCTACTTATTTTGTTTTATGTTTTCCTTTCGCAAAGACCTAATGACATTTCGACCGGGCTCCGGAAGGATTCTAACACACACAGCTTTTCTTTCTCTCTCTCTCTTCCTCTCATACAACGAATACCTCTGTAAATTCCTCGGTGATATTCTACATACTGTCATAGTCTCATATAACCCGGTTTCACGTTGTTTTCTTTCATAGATTTTTTTTTTTTTTTGGTTTTCAACTTTAATTAAACCTTTGGTCATTTCGGAGACCACTGTCGATGTGGCAAAAGCAACACCATTGCCACATGTAACACGTTATTTTATCTTTTCTTTCTTAAATACACGTATTTCTCTTCTGATCAAATATTGCTCAGTCTTTCTCAGAAGCAAAGAAGAAATGTTAAAAGGAAAGTAAAGAAAGAAGACTTTTTACACTTTTAATATCAATAGATTCCTTTCATTCATTTTTTTTTCTTGTTTTCACGTGTCGGTTCCCTGCTTTACAAAGCCTCTCCTTTTCTCTCACCCTTTTGCTACAAGTTCTTATTTATCTAAATATTAGTGTTGTTTAGCTCTAGGTCAGTCCTGATCAAGTAAACAGAAACAATCCACCCGTGACTCTCCCATTTGCAAAGTATCGCAGACCACGTTAAACAATGTGTCATTATCTAAGACAACGGAGTGGGGGTGATTTGAAGGAAATTTGGCTGCCATTTTTAGCAGTTTGTGTGACCACGTAACTGGTTCCTCTACAAACCAGTGAGTTTTCCCAACCACCCAGGAAGTATTTAGTATTTCTGTATAAACGAGTTTTTATATTTCGACATTGTTTCATTTACATGTTTTAATTAAGTAAACCTGTCTAATTCAGTAAATCCCAGAAACGAATCAACAGAGAAAATCTCTCTTTTGAAATTCTAATTTGCTCTTTCTCTCGTGTATTTATTATTGTGTAAAGACAGACGTGATCAAAAGCGTTCCATCGGTGGCCATCCGTCTTATATATTAGGGCCCACTACCCAGTGCACCAGTGCCCTTTTCTCCCCCACAAACTACAGGAATTTGGCTGCCATTTCTGGCATTGCGAACGATCCACAGAGACATCCTTTATGTTCTTTGAATGTTCAAAGTTTCCGAACTCACTCAGATGGTGGTGGTAGTGATTTTTTAAAAACTTATATCCCCGCCCTCCTCGATCGAGCATTGGTCAATCAAAGACATTCTTCTATTTGTTACCATCCGTCTGTTCTAGGGGTATACAAGGACTATACGATAAGGTGTTCTTTTGTTAATTAAAACGCTAAGGTGTGATTTTGAAGTCGTTTTCACTGTTATTTCTAAAATCTCTAGCGAGCATGTAAAAGGTTCTCTCGTTGATTTGTTATATGTGTTTGCTAATTAGTATGAATCTGGATTCTTTAGAAAGTATTTTGACTGCTTTAAAGGGCCTCAGTTAACAATTATGATGAGAATTTCAAAATTAAACACTTGAATTTAAAGTTAATAATGACGACTTCGTTCAGTACAGTCTGTGTGTGTGTTAAAACCTGAACTCATTCGGATATCAATGTTATTCCCAAAGGCTGCACAATTCAATCAGAATCGATGGTTCTGCTTTCTCCTTGTTCTTCCCTCTGAGGTTAGACACTCCAATTCCAGCCACCTCTCTCAATATTTATTTCCTTTCTTAATTCGTTATTATTATTTTTTTATACAAGAATGAATGGTCCACCGCCTCCTCTCGTCATTTTTAGTTCTGATACCCTGTTTCTCTTCATTTCCTCCTGGATTTCGTTTTTAGGGCTTCTGAGTTGTGCAATGTTTTATATAACAAATTGCTTTCAAGAAACCAAAAACATTTTCTTTCATTGTTCATATATTCATGTGTGTCTGTGTGTGATGATAGCGAACTTTTAAAGAGAGGAAATTAACAAAAAAAAGGTTAAGAAACATTTAGATTAGAGTCCAAGCCATGGATATTAAAACTTTTTGAAGAGAATGAATAGAATTTTCCAAACAGTGTGTAAATAACAAAAAAAAAAAAAGGAAATAAAAAAGAATAATTGAATGTCATTGTTCAGCAGGGTTGAGTGAGGAAACCTTCATATAAGCTTCTACAGGAAAAAAAAATGAGGAACTGTACGAGATTGCAAAAATAGTGTAAGCTATCCTTGATATGAAAAGGTTAAGAGGAAAATGTCTATTATGTGATTTGGGCAAGTTGAAATAGCCAAATAAGCTCTATGGTGAAACGATATGGTCTGTACTTTGATATAATCCAGTTTGTCTATGTTGGCTTAATGACCCTTTTTTCCATTATGAGAGATGAAACCAGTTGAGTTCATTTCATGTTTAATTATGACCTGCATTGCCACATCCCCACCACCCTTCCACATCCCTCTATCTTGCCCAACTCATGGCTCTTTGCACATCCACTCTTCAACCCTTTCTGGCAGTCTGCCTCTCTTTCCCCTCACTCTCCTTCCTATACACTCTTACAAACTGATCCTTCAACTTACCTTCGGCCTTGTGGGGCCACCTGGGCTCCTCATTGCTCTTCCAGCTCCCCTTCTTCATTTTCCTTTCTCACTCCTTCATCTTCACAATGCAAGTAGCCATGCAGATCCTCTACAAGAACCTACGCTCTGCCCCCCCCCCCCACTTCTCATGGTTCAATCCCCTCACCCATTAGCATGAAGCTCCCCCCCCACTGGTTTGTAGTTCTGCGAGTTGCCTGGTAACCTCAAAAAAACCTAAGCTGTATTGTGGTTGGCATTAGAATGGGCATCTAGCTGTAGAAATCATGGCATAGCAGACATTAGAACACAATGCTTGACCTTTTGGATCCTGTCAAACTGTCCAACCCATGCAGACATTTAATGATGATGATGATGATGATGGGGTTCTTTCAGTTTCTATCTACCAAATCCACTCCCAAGGCATTGGTTGGGCTCTGGCTATAGTAAAAGTCGCTTCCCCAAAGTGTCATGCAGTAGGCTTGAACTCAAGACCCCATGGTTGAGAAACAGTCTTCTTAATCAGACAGCCATGCCTGCATCTTCTGTAAAGAAAGATGACACTATTGGTCAATCTGGGCCCAGAATGGTGAAGATTTTATCCAAAACTGATTCTTTTTAATACTTTAATGGAAATTTTTGTATGATTTGTGAATTAAGAAAAAGTTGGTTTATTTGAATGGAATTTGTCATTGTAAAGAATTTGGTCTACTTTGGACTATTGTACCCAATAGAATACAAACTGAGTTGCTACAGTCTCATTGGTCTTTGATAAGAGTCTAAGGTGTTGTCCCTTCCTTCAAATCCATCAAGTAAAATAAATAAATAATAGTTGAGTGGTTAAAATGATGGACCCAGGGAATAACAGTTAAGTGTATTCGGATTAATTAGTAACATGATTAATTAGTAACATTAGTAACATGATTAATTAGTAACATGATTCCATGCATCGTGATTTCCAGCTGGAGAATAAGCACTGATTTGTTTATAGGCAAAATGTGTTTATAGGCAAAATGTGTTTATAGGCAAAATGTGTTTATAGGCAAAATGTGTTTATAGGCAAAATGTGTGTCTTGTTTGAAAAGAAAAAGAAGAAACATTTTGTAGACAACCTTGAAGAAGAAAAAAAAAATTAGAACTTGTTTGTGTCTTGTTGTTTGTTTCTGAATCCTTTGTTTTAAAGTCCTTCTTCTTTGTAAAGACCTGATGTTCCAGTGACTAGTTTTAAGGTAACAATATAACAAGAGAAGATACGTATCTCAGCTTAGCTGACAAAATTTCAGACAGAAATAACTTTTTTCTCAGGAATGAATTGAAATCATTTATTTTATCCCAGCAGCAGCAGCAGGTTGTGCTCTTTTGTTTGTGTGGTTTCAATTAGTCTAAATGTATTTTAGTGATTATATAGTTTATAACAAGATAAGAAATGGTTAGACTAAGTTGTTATGAAGAGATTTGGACTCTATTATGCAGCAATAAGAGTCTAAGGTTGTGGAAACAAGCAAAAATATAAATAACCCACAACATTATGTTGGAGCAGATTATTCGATATCTGCAGACATTGGAATAACTTGTAGAAGTGACTGTCAGATCTTGTGGAAGTGACTGGTCTATGAAGATGACTGGGTCAGTTTCAAGGCCATTCTTGGACGACTAAAATATGGTGGATGCTTGTTGAAAAAACAAAAACAAAAAACCTTTTTCTTTTTTTTACTACTATTGCATCTCCCAAATGTAGCCTCTTCTTTAGAGATAGCCACTTATGGGTTATGTGTCTGCAGTAACATCCTAACAGAGATCAAATGGTGGTGGTGGTATTGAGTCATCTCTACCAGGTTATCACTCAAATGAACGAAGCATGTCATGCATTGATGATGATGATATAAAATACTGTCTTAATTCTGTTGCTATTTATTTTCTCTGAAAGGCTGGAAATGTTGGATTGTCTTTGGAAATATTTCATCATAGAAATCTTAGCCATGAAAACACTTCACCTTTTTCAGTAGACAGCTTCCAATCTTATTATTTATTTTTGGTTTGTGGTCATGTATCCTAGCAAGATTTGTTAATATTTGGGGACGGCTTGAAACAATAAAGCATTAAACAAAGTGCCTTGTGGTATTTATTCTTAGTCCTTTATGTCCTCAGTTCAGTTCCTACTAAGGCTGACTTTGTCTTTCATCCTTCCTACTACTATAAAATAAGTAGCATTCAAGTACTTGCGTTGATATATTCAACCGTTCCCCCCTCCCCCGTTTTGGAGCCTTCAGCCTCTGTAACAAATCTGTACTTTCTTCTAATTCTTGTACTGCTATAGTAACTGGTTACAGGAATGGTACACAGTTATAAAACCTACAAGCAGAAGCCCCAGGTAAAATAATAATAATATTATAATAGAAAATAACTCCAAATGTGTTAATGGTCAACAAAGGGTCAACACAAATGTTGGGGTTGAGGTATGTGCTTTGTAAGTCTGTTCAACTGATGCTAGAATGGAAAACAGAAAGCAGATATTAAAATTAATAATGAGGATTTTTATTTATTTTTAATTGGTGTTAATTCTTTGCAATCTTACATCTAGAGGTTGACAAAGAAAAAGCATGTAAAATCAAATGAAATTAATTTTAAAAATTTGAAAATTATAACTCCTGAAATTAAAAAAAAAATTGATAATGGTATTTCTAAATTGCTTATGATATTTATAACTTTCATTTCGTTTGATATGGCTTGGTTTGACAAGCACACACGACATTTTGAATCAGAGAAGCATCGAAGTTGTAAATACAGAAGCAACTTCTATGAGTATTTTAAATTCCGAAGCAGTTTTGAGTAAATTGGATTTAATGGTGACAATAATAAAAGAACGGTGCATTATGAAATAGGAAAACTATGGAACATGTAATTATTCCAAACTATTAAATCAAGAACAAACATGTGGAATTCTCAGCTATAAATCTGGTGTAATCTCTTAGAAGTGTCGGCTTTGAAATTCAGGAGTCTTGACTGAGCAATATTTCAGCATCTCTTTAACTGACAGTTGTTACATCAATGGAGAAAATAGAATTCCAGTCGTACATTTTCAAACCTTTTCCTAATATATCTGCTCCAACAATCTCTTTAACCTTTCTACTCATTCAGCCTTGTTGCTATTCCTGTTTAGATCTTTACTCAGCACAAGCTTGCCTTCTGTTCGTTTTCCTAGACACTTAGTCAAGTAGGAACTTGTAGGTTCGTTCAAAGAATGATTTATCTTCAGCACAAATCTGCATGCCATACTTCTCTGATGAATCGTCAATAAATATTGAGTTGGACATATCTCACCATATTTCTTTTTTTAAAAATAATATTTACTTAAAGTCTCTGCAGTTTTGTTATCTTTGGCAACGAATCTTTTAGTTTGCATAATTGTTCATTCATAAAACATCTCTAAAACACACACATTTCTTACATCGTCACAAACATACAAACCCTCACACATTTTGCACAGGATTGAATGTGCATAGACACACATCAACCATTTTCTCTTCTGTATCTAGTTTATGTCTGTACTTGTTGCCCAATATGAAGTATTTTCTTTTGTAATTGATTTTATGACATTAGAATTAAATAGTTTCATTGACAGTTACTCTCCAAATATTGTACTTCCCGCTTTTGGCATTGATGCTAACATCGTAGGCTTTATCAGTCATTTCCTATTTCTACCTTCTCCCTTTTTTAAAATTCTTCTCTCTTTCTCCCTTTCCTCCACTTTTTGCATCAGTGTCAGTCCAAGCTGTTAACTAAGTTTAGCTTACAACCAGCTGCATTTTACAGATAACTATTTTTTTTTCATATATCTTTCTCTTCTTCCTTTGCCAGTGAATATGCAAAGTGGATGGAGGGTGGGGAGTTTGCGGGGAATGAAACGAGGAAGATTCCTGTGTCCCCCCCACCACCACCACCACCAGTTGTGCTATGTCCACCATGGCTGATAACACTGTTGAGTGCTGCTAAAATGTTTCAATTTGAGGCTAAAAGTCTCAAACTTTCGTCGCTTAACTCTTTTCTTTTCTTTTTTGTTTGTTTGTTTAACATTTTCCATGTTGTGTGGGAAGAATTTGTGGTTTATGACTAGTTTTTATATCTTCAAAAATAGTCTTTCTTCTGATCTGACAAGGGGCTCTTGTTGACTGTAAATGTTAGGGATCCTTAAGAAAAGCCCGAAGGGTCATCATCAACACCACTCCTCCTCTTTCTCCCCCCCCCTACGCCGTCTCCTCTCTCGTCCCCCTCCTCCTCCTCCTTCCCTCCAACTTCCTCCATTTCTACTGCAGTTCTAGGTTGACCAAAGCTTTGTCAGTGAATGTGGTTAACGCAAACTGAAAGACGCCCATTGTGTATGTGTGTGTGTGTATTAGTTTCTCCTTGTTTTGACATTGTGTGATAGTTGTAAGCAAGTGTCACTGTCGTACAAGCAGTGTTGTTTGTTTCCAATCTTCCATGGAAACATGTCAGGCCAAATATTCCCTTGTTTGGAAACAGGTGAGGGTTGGTGACAGGAAGGGCATCTGGGCCATAGAAAACCTACTTCAACCAAATTCCATCCAACCCATGCCAGCATGGAAAAGCTTGTGACGACGATGATGATTTAGTCTGACATTCTCTCACTTCTGCCTCTCCATTACTGAATCAATAATTATCCCAAACAACATGGCACAGGTTTTGGTTTGTAGCATGACTTGACTGGATAAAAATACAAAAATCAAATGATAAAATGTTAAATGAAACAAAAAAAAAAATGACAAACACAGAAGACATGGAAACAGAAAAGGTTGACAGTTCTGATCAGTGTTTGCTGACATGAACGAAGTGAACAAGTGAAATTTGAGAGTCCTGTTCTTAAATAGACATCAAAGTTAATGGTTTTCACATGTTGCACCACATGTTGCATGGGTTTGTTGTGCTGGTCAGAAGTCACTGTTTCTATCATGACTCTACAGGATGACAGCATTGTATTGAGCACTTCCATGCTAACAGAAGTTTTGTTAAATTCTATTAGTTGTACCTACTGCTGCTCTTTACAGTGTTAAATTGTATTGTCTCATGATGGGACCTGTTTGTAGACGAGTGGGTTGGTTCATTGCAAGTTGAGTGCTGTTGCCATGGATACAGTGCTGTTGCCAGGATACAGTGCTGGTGACACACAGGATATTAATCAATGGCCTTTTAGATTGTGATCCACTTCTATTGCTTCAACCAGCTGTAACATGAACGAAAGTGGGAGCTAAATTGAATTGAAATAGCAGCCAAATTACGCTCAAATCACACTCTGTTGTTTTAAATGGTAGGACACATTGGATATTGTAGTGTCATACACAGTATGTTTAAAAAAATATCCCAAAAAGTGAGTTGTTGTGGTCAAGTGTGGACTGCTTTGACCATAAATCTGCTTAATGAAGGTTGACCTAGGGTTAACCAACAACAACAACAATTAGACTCCCCCCCCCCCCCCCCAAACTACAACTCAATCATTTTTTGTCTTTCTGTGATCTTGATTTGAACCTTCCCTGTTATGGAAATGGTTCTTGATTTCAACGAGGAGAAAAACATTTTTAAATATTTATGACTGTTCTGGGCCGAGAACAGCTTTTGATTTCTTGCAAAAGAAGCTGCAATAAAGAAGACATAAAAGACATAAAGAACAATTTATTCCTTCATTCTGAACAATGTCTGTTCACCCTTTCACTACCAATTCACCTGGAACCCCCCATGATTGCAATGCATACAAACCCTCTTATTTTAAAGTGTTCATATTCAAATTAAAACCTTTCACCAGAATTTTATGCAAGAAGCTTTTCTGAAATTATGTTACAAACCTCAGTTAAATTATGATTAAGTTTGTTACTTTAATAAACCTTTTCTAATTATTGATTAATTTCAAAATTAATTAGATGTCTTAGCATATTTCAGTAGAAATATGGTCATGAAAGGGTTAATGCTGTTGGTTAAAAAGGGATTAAAATTTATCGCTTGAGATATCTTGCCATTTAAAAATTATCCAAGACGGTTGAACATTTTCAGCATTCAGTGATGTCCATAAATAGCTAATGTTTGCAAATGCAGTCTTGTGTTTCATCTGCCAAGCTTGTTAGCAAGCGAGAGTTAAAAGTAGAATGTTTTACAGCTAAAATAGGAATGATTAGTGCATGATGTAGTGTGGAAAGATTTATTTTTTCCTATATGCAAGTATAGTTACTCATGCATGTGTGTATATGTGTGTGTGTGTGTGTATTATTTGTTCTATTTCTGTTCATTGTAAATGTAGTCTCTCCAACACCAGCACAACTGCCATCCATGTTAGCAAACATTGATCAGAACTGTTAACCTTTTCTGTTTACAAGTAATGTCTTCCGTTGTTTGTCCTCAAAGTCTAATTCTTTTCATTTCACATTCTATCATTTGTGATTGTATTTTTATGGTTAAGTCATGTCACAAACTAAAACCTCTGCCATGTTGTTTGTGGTGATTATTGATTGTGTTGTGGAAGAGCAGACATGTTTGGATGTCAGAGTAAATAGCTTCCACTATTGAAAGGTGTTTGCATGGCTGGGTGGCTGAGAAGTTTGCTTGGTTGCAGGTTCAGTCCCACTGCATGGCACCTTGAGCATGTGTCTTCTACAATAGCTCTGGACCAACCAAAACCTTGTGAGTGGATTTATTAGAAGGAAACTGAAAGAAACCCGTCGTGTGTGTGTGTGTGTGTGTGTCTTTGTCTTGATGTCACATGATAGTTGTAAATGAGTGTTGCTGTCATTATAAGCAGTGTCATTTGTTTCTAATATTAAGCATGTTTGGCTACAGAGAAATATTACCTAGCTTGAAAACATCTTTTTGATGTCTTGTTTTCTTTGCCTTCATGGATCAGATGAAATTCGTTTAGGTGGTTTTCATGTAGCCAGATGCTCTCCAAATGGCCACCAAATCTCCATATTTAATAACATTGAGATGGATTTATTCATTTTTTTTTCTGTTTTGTCCATGGTGAAGGAAGAAGAATTCCATGGACATGGTTTCTTTGATTTGTCTTTTCTTGAATAAAGAGGGATGGGTGGGGAGGGCAAACATTTCATTAATATTTTGTCTGTTGGTGGTAGGGGAAGGGGGAGGCTTGTGTGTGTTAGTTTGAGAACTTGTTTAACATGCATGTGCACACCCCTACACACACACTTGTATATGAAAGAGCGGGTCTGCACAATTAATTCTAACGACATAAAACTCTAATTGCTATTTTTACTTTCTAGAATGGAATTTATTACATAAGGACATTTTAGTTACATTTTCTGTCAATGGAATATAGAACTGCCAAAATTCTGTCCTGTCTAATTATAAACATTCTAAATTTGTTTCCTAAGAATTTAATTTAACCATAAAACACCAGCTTTGCATTCATATTTCTTTTTGTTTTGGTTTTTCTCTGTTTTAATGTCTACATTGTTTTGTATCAAAACTCGTTAGCAATCTTGTGACCAATTTATTTTCATTGTTGCCTTTCATCATCATCATCATCATCATCATATTCTGATTCTCCATGTTGGCATCGATTTGTTGAACCACCACAGTCTGCTGGTGACAACAGACAAAACTGGCCAATTTTGGCATTGTGTATGTCTTCCAGCATGGACAATCTGTTTAATCATGCAACCGGCACCAGAGAAGTTGTCCTGTGTGAGGACCCTTCATAATTCTTATGCTGCTTTACAGCTCTTCTGATCTTCCTTCTGTATTCACTATGACTTCTCATACTTTTTCTGAAATTTATACATTTGAAAATAATGCCAGAATTGTCCAAATAAGGAAATGAAATTGAGATTGGAGTTGTTAAATCTCTTGAAAATTATTTCCAACCACTTCAGTTATTCATCCTTAATTTTTATGAAATATCTTTCCAAGATTTAGTGAAATGAATGTAAAAAAAAAAAAAAAAAAAAGACAACAAAAAATAAAGAAAAACAAAACAAAAAACAGTCAAATGAACAAATGAAAAATCCACTTGAAACTGTTTTTGTATCTGGAAATCACTTAAAATAGCAAAAATAATCAGCTGTTGTTGATAAAAGATATCATTTGGTATATTTTGAGGAATGTTGTAATCTGTAATTGGAGGTGATTGTTTGTGTTAGAGTTTTGTATCTGGTTATGAATAGTTGTTAAATCAGTGTTTAAAATAGTTTTAACATTTATAGACAGAAATAATTTCAAATAAACATCCATTTCTTACAAAACTAAAAGGCATGAAACAGTGGCAACATCATCATCATCATCATCATCATCATCATCATCATCATTTAACATCCGCTTTCCATATTTGCATATTTTACCATAAATTGATTTCAAATATTAACCCAAAATCTACTTTGAATAATTCTAGGCTATGTCTTTTAATATTGGAATTGTGCAACTTTTGTTGTGGAGCCATCGGAGGATTTTTTAAAATTCACAGAATTCATCTTTTATCTTTTAGTCATTGGACTGTGGCCATACTGGGGCACCACCTCAAAGGGTTTTACAAATTCTTTTTTAAAATGGTCGTCATCAGTGAATCAGTTGTCATGAGTGAAGTCTTTTTGTTCTGATTCTAATATTTTTGTGGTGTAAATCCTGTTTGCCATTTTTGGGGAGATTTTTGATTTGGGCTAAAATAAATTTTCTTGTATTTCCTCAAACTGGAGAGGGAAAGGAAGAGAGGCAGAGAGAGAGAGAGAGAGAGAGAGAGAGAGGTGGTTGGGCGGAAAGAGTTTAGTGTTAATATTTTTCCTGAAATTCTTTAATTTAGTTTGAAGAAAAAAATACATAACTGTAGAGTGATTCATTTTTTCTAAAAAGAGGAAAGTTAATCATAAAACTAAAAGTCAATGGGAAATTTAGTGAAGTTTAGACAGAAAGTTAAATAAAGAATAAAACGTATTAAGATGGAAAAAAGATTTATAAATATTTGTGAAGGTCTGTTTAGTTGAAGATTTGAAATATTTGTCCTATTTAAAAGAATGGTTCTTTGGAATAGTTTATTACTATTTTGCCACAGTGCTTTTGTGCCCCAGCAAAAATACAAGCAAAACGAAAAAAAAAAACGGAAAAGTGAACAGAAAAGAACCCCTTTTGGTGTTTACCGTTGATGGTAAGATTGCAGTGTGAGAAATATCTGGAAGAAATTACCAGAAATGTGGGACAAATGGATCTAAATATTTAGCCTTTAAAGGCACAGCAACATTATTATTGTTATTATTAATAATAATAATAATAGAGTAAAAGTTTTAATAGTACTAGTAGCTAACATGTTTCTTGTGGTTAAAGGGAATAAACACAAGAATTTTGGGATCATTGTCTTTCTAGTTTGCAATTCGATTCTTTAGCAACCAATCCTACTGTTTTACATTTTATAATGGGACTCTTATGCTTGGAATGGTTATTCCCATTCCATGTCTCTATGTCTGTGAATCTTGTGAGGTAAAGCAGCTGTTACTGTTGCTTCTGCCATTATTATAATTCCTTTACTAAAATCTCTATTCTAGATAGGTTGACCTTTTTGCTGGTCGCCAGAACCTAGAACAACTTTATTTTTTTCTTTCTCTTCCTCTCGTTATTGGGTCATAATAATGCAGTTTGTGACATTTAGAAAGAAGCCTGATGATAACTAAAGATGATGCCAAAAGGAAGGACAGAGTTCAGTCTATTTCCAAAATAGGTCACAACAAAGATTGTTTAAGAAACTGTTTTGAGACTCGAAAAGAAATCTGTTCTGACATCATTTAAAAAAAAACTTTTTGTGAGTTACACTTAACATCATTTAAACTTTTCAGGATTGATAAATAAAGTACCAGTCACATGCTGGGGGCCGATTCTTTCTTCTCTCTCAGAATTGGCTGTCTCTGTCTTGTAAAAAGAAAAAAAGAAAAAATGTAAAATAAGGTTATAGGGGTGAAATCACTTTTGTATTCTACCCCCAAAAATTCCATGAAGGGTTTGTTTAGGAAATCAACAGGGGTTAGTCATCAACCTGATGGCTCAATGAAGGTAGAAACTTGTTGTTTTGAACAGATCTTAACAAAGCATTGAAGAAGTTGCCAGAAGCAATGAAAATTTTAGACAAAAAGAAATCATAAATGAGTGGAAATTGAACCAGTGAGTGTGTTTAATTAATAAGGCATTAAAACAGAATGATTCTCCCTTAACGAAGCAGTTTCTTGCATAAAATTTTAATAAAAAGCTTTCATTCAAATTTGAACATTTTAAAAACAAAAGATTTTGTTTCACTGAAGCAGAGATGGTCTCATGTGGGTTGGCATTAGTACACATTAAATGCATTTATTTAATGGTCTTTTGATGATCTCTTCTTCCTGCTCCTCTGTACAAATGATCTGATCTTCTTGCCCACAGCCACAATCATAAAGTAACATCCTTTAAATTCAAAGCAGATTATTTCCCACCATTTTCAAAATGGTTTACAATAGCCTCACTTGTAACGGATTATCACTTGTAACAGATTAGCAACAACAATTAACATTAGAGTTAATCCCCGTCCCTCACTTTTTCCCCCTTTTTAAAAAAAATCTTTTTTCTTCTCTTTTTACCCTTGTTCTCTGTCATTTGACTGACACAACAATCTTATGCACTGATAAAAGTTAGAAACGAAAAAAGGGGACTAATATTTACTTCATGCTGCTGTTGGTGGTGGCTGGATTTAAAAAGCTAATCTCTCACTAAACAGAAATTCACGGTTCTTTACATTTATGGAAACTAAAACTAACAAAGAAGTTGTAAGCCAATATTTTTCATTTTCTTCTTATTATATTTTCGCTGGTTAATCATATTGTCTCATAAAACTCTACCATTATTTATTTCTGTTTCACCAAATTTTATTGAGACAAATAAACCCTAACTGTTAATTATCTTCAACTTTCTGCCTCTTACAACATTTCATACCTACATCCAGTTTATTGTTTTCTCATTTTTATTTTCTCCCACTGTTTCAGTCAGTTTCTCTCACCAACAATATTTCTCTCTCTCTCTCACTCTCTCTGCTCTCTCTCCATCTATTTTTGCCTTTGTTTACCTCTCAAAGCTGTTTCACATTATCTTACTGCCTATCTTTCTCTCTCTCTCTCTCTCTCTCCCTATATGTGTGTGT
Organism: Octopus bimaculoides; assembly: GCF_046866305.1. Classification (NCBI taxonomy): domain Eukaryota; kingdom Metazoa; phylum Mollusca; class Cephalopoda; order Octopoda; family Octopodidae; genus Octopus; species Octopus bimaculoides. The sequence goes on from NC_142945.1 coordinate 55,870,240, forward strand.
GTTCTGGTGGTGTGTTGCCTAGTTGTTAGGACATTGGGCTTATAATTGCAAGGTCATGGCTTTATTTCTTAGAATGAATGGCACATTGTGCCATTGAGCAAAACACTTCACTTCATATTGCTTCAATTCCCCACTCAGTGGAAATTGAGTACCAGTAATAACTGATGGATTAACCCTGCAATTATATGCTAGGGAAACCAGGATAAGGTCTGCCTAAATCAACTTGACTCAAGACAGGTCAGCTTTTAGCTAACACACACACACACACATCTATGGCTGTGTGGTAAGAAGTTCCCTTCTCAATCACATGGTTCTAGGTTCAGTCTAGTGTGGTGTCTTGGACACGTCTTCTACCATGGTTGATCAGAGACTTAGCAGTGAATTTGGTTGGCAGAAATTCTACTGCATGAAAGTGTTTGTGCCTGAGGAGGGAATATATATACATATATATATATATATATACATACATATATATATATATATATATATATATATATATATATATATATATATATATATATATATATATATATATAGAGAGAGAGAGAGAGAGAGAGAGAGAGAGAGAGAGAGAGAGAGACAGAGCTATAACTTGGCTGTAAAGTTTAAAAGAAATACATATTTACTTTTATGTATTGAGTTCTACTTTTCGTGTTTGTTCACGCGCGCACACACACGTGTTTATGTGTGTGTGTGTGTGCGTGTGTGTGTGTATATATATATATATATATATATATATATATATATATATATATCCATGTTCACTTCGATGTTCTCAATCTATCATTAAAAACGCCTTTTTTTCACATTGCCTTTTCTCTTCTCTAAATATTTACTCGTTTGTCTTTTTAATTATTCACCTTTACACTTTCTCCTTTCAATTTTCTCACACTTTCATTATTTTCTCTTAACTCGTCTTTGGCACAGTTTTTAATTATTGCTGAATCTATACTTTCCACCTTATATATATATCTCTTGGTACACTTGCTCCATATACATCGTTGTAGTAGACAGAGAGAAGAGGGCATTCAGTTTATCCTTACAATACATGTGAAATAGTCTGTGGCTGTCATAAAAAAAAAATGTGTATGGCGTAGCACAAAAGATGAAAGGAAATACTGATTTAGTTAAAAAATAGCAAAGCTTTGGTGTGAAATCTAAATGATAAGTAATTCCCATGAGTTTAGTTACCCCATAGTGATGTTGACACATGGATATACACGCACACACATGCACACACAACACAACATACACATACACACACTCTCTCTCTTCCTCCCTTCCTCTCTCTCTCATACACAGACACACATCATTCCAACATGTCCTGAGCAGTTTTGAAGTTTGACTTGGGAACATTTCTGTTTTCATCCTGGGGCCAGTCATTATAAACTGAACTGATCCTAAAGGGGACTCATTAGTGCCTTTGTTAGGGAGCAAAATTTAATGGCTGAGTGTAAAATTGATAATGTTCGATGTGGAGATGCTTAGTGCTTGTACATTATTTGATATGAAGAGCTACAGAACTGGTGAGGCTGGTGGTGTAGAAGGCTTCAGTTGCCTTTTCTATCGATTAACATAGAAAATGTTCCCAGCAAGACGTTATACCACATGTAGTGTTGAGGCTCCAGCTTGGGCATTGAAAGTTGTTTCTTCATTAGAATATCTCATTCATAAAATTGGTTTCCATTTATATAGGTGGGTTAAGAAGCTCACTTGGCAACCTCATGGTTTTAGGTTCAGTCCTACTGTGCACCACTTTGAGCAGTTGACTTTTACTATAACCCTGGGTCGATCAATACCTTATGAATGTATCTGGTAGATGGAAACTGTGTGCAAGTCCACCTTCAGTGTGTGTGTGTGTGTGTGTGTGTTTGTCCCCCCCCACCCCGATTGTTTGACAACCTGTATTGGTTTGTTTATGTCCCCATACCTTAATGGACTTGCTACGAGACTGATAGGTGAGTACTTTTTCTTAAAAAACCAAACCATTTAGGGGTTCCCTTTTTAACTCACATTGACCTTGATAAGATTAAAATCCCAGAATTATAAACTGTCGACTAATCTCTTGCCTCTTATCTTGTATGGATTAGTGACTTTACTATCAAACTACAATTGTGTGAATGTGTGTGTTGGGGCAGGGGTGGTGTTGGAGAATATTAAACCCGTTGTTTTGTCCCTGAATACACAACAGAAAAATATTAAAGCTTAAGTCCAAAGGGATTTATTGGGAAGCTACATTGGTCAATTGAAAAATCAAAAGCAAATTTGGTTGGTGTGTGTGTGTGTGTGTGTGTGTGTGTGTGTGTGTGTGTGTGTAAGCATGTGTCTGTACATGTTGATTTAACGAGCCAGACATTGATTGGATCAAATGGGTGTGTGACCAATGCCTAACATTCATTAATGAATGTTTTCATTACCAAAGTGCTTCGAAAGATTAATTACGTTCTTTCTTTCTTGTAAATGTTTTACGAGGTTAATCTTATTGTCTTAACAATCTTGCTGACTCATTGTGTATATTAAGTAGTTTGTCTTGTAACCTCCTCAGTATCAATTTTTTTTTATTTATTGCTTTATCATAGGACAACTAATTAACAGTTAGGTTCTGCTTGGTTGACAAAAAGTACCTGACAAGGTCAGTCAACCTGCTAGAAATAGCAGCCAATTGCCTCAAATCATCGGCAGTGTTCTGTACACTTCTTGACACCAATCCTTATTTATTTTCAAGTTAAGTACTTTATTCCATTTGTCTTTGCTGCTTGGACCACCCAAATGCAGGATGTTCTTCATGTGGGACACAGGATGTTCTTCATGTGGGACACAACCAAATGTCACTGCTGCCTAAACAGGAACAATGCATAGACACAGATGCATACACTCATATACACATGTACATGAACACACATATACATAAGTGTGTGTGTGTGTGTGTGTGAATGTATTAATGTTTATTTCTATGTCAAGTTATATATAAAAGCAGTTTGATATTAAGCTGAAGAATTGCTCAATACTTTCTTGAAGAGAACATCTTTATTAACTTTTATGAGCAAAAGATTGGCTGTGACCTTCAAGTGGTGGCTTGTTTGCCTTTGTGAGACAGTCTGATGAAAGAGCAAGCTGACACTTTGAAGTCACTGTCAACTTATTCCTTCACTTAATGTAGAAGACATTAATTTAAGGAATAGTTAGGTGTTAGTTGAGGATTCCTCATCATTTTCTTGTGTTATTAGCTTTATAAAAATCTATCTTTAAAGATGTCCAGTAAAAACCATGCAGTTATCAAGTCCTTTACTTCTAAAATTTATTGCTTGTAAAAAGTGCCATCTTCGTACAAAAGTTATTTGGAATATTTCACTTATGTCATCTTCTTCACTCTTTCAATCTCTCATTTTTGTTTCTGTTCTTGGCTATTATTTTCTCCTGTTTCTCATCTTACATTTTAGCTTTCAAGGTCACTTAATGGTGTCTATGAATACTGTCGCTTCTGTGTCCCCTTCCCTAACAGCTGCTGATTCACAATATTTTTTATTTTCACTTATAATCTCCTTTACCTTCTTCTCTTACGAAGCCACCTGACTAGTAAGACTAGATTGTTTCTTTTCAATGGTCTTTAATTACTTTTGGGGAAAGAGATTGTAGAAGGGTAGCTCTGGATTATTACATAAAACTCTTAAAATGATGTGAAACTCCTTTTCTTTTCAAAGCTTTCTTACTACAAATCTTATATACTGGAAATCCGGTTACATTTAAGATCTGTAAGCTTGTCCTGTCTAATAATCTCATTATTCTAACACATTTGTAACATCATTAATTACAAAAATATTTCTTCATATTTTTTTTATTACTTTTACTCAGCCATTTCCAAAGTTGGTGTTAGATCAGCTTTTTTTAAAATTCTTTTCTTGTCCGTCTCTTATAAAAGAACACAACATCAATAAAAACTAACAATAAAAACCAACAATATTTTCTTCATATGATTTGATAGGAATCCTTTTTTTTTTCAAAAATTGACCAGATGTCTATTTTTGCAAACTTGTAGCATTGAAAATAAAGTAAAATACTTGATTTGGTATTTTGGTTCTCATTCTCTGATCTTTTGGGTTCAAACAAACAGCATCTCTTTAAACATTTAAATTGAAGACATCTCTGATTTTCCAAAAGTTGAAATCAATCTTGTTTCTATAAATGTGTTTTGTGTTGTGTGTTGGTGTGTATATATTTTTGGTTTTGAAAATGACTTCTACTTGTTTCTTTTCAGCTTCTGAGTTCTTAACTTGTGTCGGTGCTGCTTCAATAAATAATCTTCCTCTTGGCACTCATTAACCATCAAACATGGGATCGGCAAGTGTTGAGGTATCGTATCTTTGTCTCTGTGCATGGCATTCCATTTAATGCATGGTTATCAAAGATCTCCTTAGTCGTAGGCCTGTCACTCATTAAACTCACATCAATTCCTATCGCTTTTAATTAATAACTTCTAATTTAATAGCACACAAATGCATCATTATCAAACATGTTCTATTAAATGTCGTTAATCCCAATCACTTTTAATTGGTAGTTTCTAATCTCCTAATTGTAATTATAAAGATGCATGATTATCAAAGATGTCCCTTGGTGTATATCAGACATTATATAGCATTGTTAATTTTTATTATTTTTGACCCTTTAGCATTTAAAATGGCTATATCCAGTTCAAATATTTTACCTTTTTCTATGTTCAAACTGGTCAGATCCAGCCTCTCACACCTATCCTACAATGTCATTCTAAAAATAAACGAGCATTACATTTGTCAGAGTAATAATCTGAATGCTAAATGGTTAATTACTAATTTCTAATTTAAATATAAACAGATGCATGATTATCAGTGATGTTCCTTGTTGTGTGTCTGCCAGTCATGAAATGTCATTGTTAATTTTTATCATTTTTAATTAGTAGCTTCTAATACCGCAAATTTAAATAATATATGAATGTAAGCTATTCTAATTAACTGTATTGTTGTTAATTAGGTATGTATTGCATTTACCATTACTATTAATGCTATTAGTTAGTTGTTGATGTCTTGTGATAATTTTTTGTTTGGTTTTTCAATTCTTTAAAAGTAATTCCTATGAAATAAAAACCAAATCTCTTGAAGCAGATTTGTGTTTTCACTAAAATATTTCTCTTCAACAAAATAATAATAATAATAATAATAATAATAATAATAATAATAATAATAATAATAATAATGATAATGATAATAATAATAATAATAATAATAATAATAGAAATATAGTGCAATACTTTAAACATTGAAGTTAATTGAACATTTACATGAAGCATTTGAAAGAAATTTAAACAATTAAATGGTTGAGACTTTTGCATCATACTGCACATGACTCTTCATATATGCAACTGTTCATGCAAACATGCATCTACATGCAATTTAATAAGCAGGTTATGTAGTTTTTGTCCAATTTTTTGTCCAGGTTTCAGGTTTTCAATTGTCCAGTTGCTGGTTCATTCTACTCCAGTAAAAGATGTTTTCATTCAAAAGCACCATTTTTTTTTTTTTTTTGTTATTTTACTGATGTTAACATCTTTTTATTAATCTACATCAGCAAAAGATATGTACCCACAAATTAGTGTTTTCTAGTCAAAAATACCTGTCATGGAAGCTCACTGGGTGTTACATATTTACGTCTTATCACATCTAACAGGCTTATACAGTTTTCATGAACCAAATTCCATTCTCAAAAACATTGCACAGCTCAAGGAAATGGTGAAAGACACTTCCATAAAGTGTTGCACAATTGGATCAAACTTAAAACCATGTGGTTCCAAAGCAGACCTCTGGCATTGCTGCCCATTCTTGGCCTGTAGAAAAGAAAGATGATTATATCTCTTCAAATAATTGAGACTCATTCAAACATTCTTTCTGAAAAATTGTTCTGGAAAAATTGTTTGAGAATGTTGTTGTTTTGTTGTTGCATCCCATCCAGATGTGACCATCCCATCTATTTGTACAACCTGGACTACATTGTGCAAGTGTGGCTTTTTTCTTTCAAAGATGGTAAAATGTTATTTGAGAGGAATTTGTCTGCTGTTTCTTGTGGATTGTGTGACTACTTAGAAACTCTCTCAGTCACCAAGGTTTGAAGGTTCTAGAAAGTTGTAAGAATTATATCAACTGGTTCCAACAACATTCAAACTGCATCAAACTTTTGGTCTTTTTAAGGTCTTGTATTCCTTCTAGGTTGAATCTAGACATAATCAAAGCCAAAAGTAGAATTAGTCTTTTATAGTTACTATATTAATGCTTCATAGAGACAATGCTACTTTTATTTCTATGAAAAGTTATCTTCATCCAGTTACAACTTTTTTTGTAAAAAGAGAAAAGTATGGTTAGCTTTTGATACAAAAGACCTGACTGTTTTAGAACCATCTGGAAACTGATGAGATCTGAGTCTCTCATTGTATCTTTAAGTATTTTCTTTTTCTTTTCTTTATCTATCTTGTCTATTGTAACTTGTTTATTAAATTGACTGTAGCATATAAATAGCCAGGTTAAGTATAACAGAATAACTCTTGTGAATTGTATATACATACATACATACATATATATATATATATATATATATATATATATATATATATACACATATACACACTTCATTTTTCTGTTTGGTTTGCAATATTTGATGTGAATTTGTGTGCTGAAACAAATCTTGTGTATTGGGAGGGTCATTATGTAAATAATAATTAAAATAAACACACACTGGTTCAGTACACTTCTTTAGTTTACCAACTAACTCTCCAATTGTATGTTTAACATTTGTTTAACGATTGAACAATCAATCAGTCTACCAAGTAGAGTGCATGGAGGGTAATTGTAGGGATCTTTGGGACACGCACTGGGGAGGCTTTTTGGGAGTTTGGCTGAGGGGCTGGGTGAGGGATGGTGAACAGTCATTGGTGTTCTGCTGGCAAAACAGGGATCCACATGGCAGCTGAATTGAATTAGTATTGAAATCTTGTCTCATTGCCAAAACATACGAGTGTGTCCTCATAAATGAGAGAATACCAACACTAAACAGAAGACACACATAGTAAATAACAGGGCCATGACCACTGCAGAATCCACAATGTGGAAGGGAGGGCGTGTGTAGGTATGGGTGGGTATATGTAGGGTGGGTATATATAGGGTGGGTGTATATAGGGTGGCTGTATATAGGGTGGTATTAGAATGACAACAGGCTACATAGAAATCTGTAAAGATAAATACATGAAATTTTGAACAGTTCCTGAACTATTGAGAAATCTGCAGTTACTCTATCCTGATTACAAGTTCAGGTTTATACCTGTAATTATCAGGGCCCTTGGATATTCAGCACCATGCCTAAATACCAATCTTGAGAAATTAGGCTTCTCAAAACCAGGAAGAAGAATGCTAATTCGAAGAATACAGGTCTAATCCATCACTGGAACTGTAAGAGTCTGTAAAACTTTCCAGAAGTTTATCAATTAAATATATATGAACATGTCTAGATATGTAACTATATGCATGAGAATACATAAAGCAAAACATACAAATCTGTACATACATACATACATACAAAAAACAAACACACAAACAAAAATACCCTGTTGCTGATGTTGAAATTCCAATGAAGGAACCTTGGATCTAGGTTAGAAACCGGTTCTTTCTCTATTGACAAGAAATCTTGAAATAAACTGAATAATAACATAGATACATATATGCATTCATATTGTTCTGTGAGAGAGGGACCAAAGGTCATGCACTGTTGTAGAGGTCAGCTGCCCAACAGATGTGAACCACAGATTTACAAACACTGAGAACAACTCTCTTAACTGAAAAAAAAAATCTTGTTACTTTGTTATTAACAACTGGTTTGAACTCTCTCCATAACTTGTATAAACCGAAAGGAAAGTAATGCACACACACACACACACATGCACACATACACACACACACATGCACATATACATATATACTCAAACACATACAAATACATATACATGCACATACCTCCACCACACATGGATACATGTGTGTGTGTGGTTGTATTTGTGTTTGTCTCTCACCACTTGATAACTGGTGTTGGTTTGTTTATGTTCTTGTAAATTAGTGATTTGGAAAGAGAGGCTGATAGAATAATTACCCAACTAGTGTACGATTTTACTTTTCCTTCTTTTTTGTGCCAATCAAACAAATATCAAAATGTTATATTCAACTTGTTTGGGTGGCAAAGATGACTTTTAAATATTGTGATCAGCCGATGAGAAATAATCATATACCTTTTGCTGTTTCTAATTTTAATATTAATAAGTTTCGTATTTTCTGAAGGTCTTTTCAACTGAAATAAAAATTTCAAATGAGAGACTTAATTTCTATCTTTTTCTCATTTCTGTTTCAGCTTCATTTCATTCAAGTTTAATTTTAGAATCTCATCCTCCACACCTTAATGGCTGATAAACCAATCTATTTGTGTCGTAACCTTGTACACTCTTAGAACTTTAGCTCTGTATTGGTAGAACAGCTTTCATCTTTCCTGTCTTTGGTCAGTTGCTTCTTGTTTCATGGAAACAAGAACTGATTGTCTATGTGTAGAAACTTCAATATTTTGGCCCTTATCACTTTGCTCCTCTGCTGCAAATATTCCATGTCAGAATAAAGAATGACATTCATTTACGTTGTAAAGAGACTGATGTAGATTCTGATCCTGTCTGGAAGAGCTAAAGACTCTAACCCTGGTCCATTTTCTACTCACTGCAACAACAATCGTCTTTTCTGCCATCAAAGTGTTATTTATGTTGTTTAGGTTTTCTTGCTATTTATATGCACACACACACACACACACACACACATACGGCTGTTTTCAGTTCCATCTACCAGACCCACTCACAAGGCTACAGTAGAAGACACTCGCCCAAAGTGCCATGCGGTGGGACTGAACCTGAAACAATGTGGTTGGGAAGCAAAGCACACAACCAAGCCTGTAGCTATGTACATACCACATACATACGTGTGTGTGTGTATGTGATTTAGAGAGTGGTGATGGTCCTGTGCAAGACCCTTCCTCACTTTGAAAAGCTTCACGAACTCGCATCGCTCTCTTCTCAGCATCTCTTATTATGCGTTGCATATTAATGGCTGGCTGAAAAGGCTGAAAAGGGCGAAGTAGTGAATCGAAGATTCCATGATGGAACGAAGGTGTTGTGAGTCAGTGAGGCTGGTGAGCTTTTTGAACACCTGCCGCAAGAGGTGCTCATTATTGTCACATCTCTGCAAAAGGGCTGCAGGACCTCCACAGTCATGAGCCATTCACATCCATGATGCTCTAAGACAACACCCAAGCAATGACAGTGTTGCTTGGATTAGAATTTCAGCCATTGTGTGTGTGTGTGTGTGTGTGTGTGTGACCCGTCCTTATTTTCTTTGTATCGTCTATCTGGATGTTATGTTGTCCCTTTCTTGTATCACCTAACTGTCTGGATGTTTTGCGTTCTTGTCCCGTTTTGTATTTTTTTTATATACATATTTATATACACATCGTTACACACACACACACACACACACACACACACACATAATCACTACATTACAAAAAGGAGGACGTCCAGGGAGACTACCTGTTAGTACAGAGTTACCTCCCTTACTGCGGCGCGCTGCTATCTCCTCTCTCCCTCCCTCGCCATCACCCCCCCCCCCCCTCGCCATCACCTCCCTCCTCATCTGCTCTCTCTCTCCTCTTCTTCTTTCATCAAACAACAACAACAACACCACATCTCGACTTCTTCCTTGTTTGCTGTTCATTTGACAATTATGAGTCCCACCGAGCAAAAAGCTGACGGCGTAAGTTAAAATTCACTTTTAATGCCTTCACTTTGTTGAACGACAATATTTCATAAAAGACCAACCTATGAATCATCGAATCTTTTCTCTTTTTTTTACCGCAGTCTCTAATGTCTTCTCTTTCATTCATTCCGTTGTTTGTCTTTTTCTCTTTTAACTCTGCGTCTCCAGAATCTATTTCTCTCACGCAATAATGACAAGAAACCGTAGCAAATAAAATGGAATCTCTTTGTTGTTGGCTGTCTGTGTGTGGTTTCATTTCCTTCGTTCTTTTCATTATTTAATCGTAATCAATGGGGAAAAAAAAGGTGTTTGAGGTGGGGAAGAATAAATTTATTTGAGAGAAAAGGAAAAAGCTGACAAACGATAAAATAATCTAAAAACTGTAAATTTATTCCCTAGAAGATTGTGTGTTAGTGAAGAAAAGATCCCTTAATGAATCATACCGAGTGATTATTGTATTAAGTCTCCTCCTTAAGCTGTCAGCCTTTCGCACTCTCACTGGTTTGTCCAGCGAAGTAATGGTTAAATTCTTCGAACAGATAATTCGTTAAAAAAATAATACAAATAAAACGAAAATCAAATAAATGAATAGATACAAAAGATAAAGTTTATCGTTTTAAATGGTCATCTTACTTGACCATTTCCCCCCCCCCCCGTTTAATAAGGGTTAAAATAATTGTATATCTATATACATATGTATATATATTTTTGTGTGTGTAAGTCTGTATTATATTTGCGTCTGTATGTATGTGTGTATGCGTGCTTGCTTATATGTGTGTTTAAATTCTAGTGTGTCTCTGAAATAGTAGTCTCTAATGATTTATATTCGGTTTAGTAATATATTACTAGTAAGCATGAATATTCACCATCACAACTGGACACTCTATTCAGAATAATAAATGTGGATTGATAGAATTTATTTGGTGTTGCTGGACTTTGTTCTTGCATTCAGTTTGGCTTTTCTTTTCACCATTCATCAAAGTGTCTGTTCTCTATTTTTTTTTAGTCTCACCCTTTCTATATTTCTCTGTATAAATATAAATTCCGCATATATATATATATATATATATATATATATATATATATATATATATATATATATATATATATATATATTTGTGTGTGTTTGTGTTGTCAGTTGTAGGCTATAGTTTGGCAGCATTTAATTAGCTGAAATGTTGCATAGGGGTACACCTCTCCAACGAGAAGGTCATATGCTGTGTGACGTTTCCTAATAATCTCTATAAAACCCAGACCGAATCCGGGCCTGCTGCTTCTACACTCACGCGCATATTACACATACATCTGTTCATGAAAATATCAGCCTTTTTTTACGTCCACTTTTTCTTGCTGGTGTGTGTGTGTGTGTGTGTATTAGTCATATGAATGCATGTGTATGTATGTATGCTTATATATACATAAATATATAACCATGTATATTTGTGTGTGTGTGTGTGTGTACATAGGTGCACATGTATTGCATCACCATCTTTTAATGTCCACCGTCAATGCTGATAATGAGTGAACAGTATGTATGTGTGCGTGTATGTATGTATATATCTGTGTACATATGTATCATCATCATTGTTTAACGTCCGTCTTCCATTGTATATATGTATGTATGTGTGTATGTATATACATGTATGTATATATGTATGTATGTGTGTATGTATATACATGTATGTATATATGTATGTATGTGTGTATGTATATACATATATGTATGTATGTGTGTGTTTGTCTGTATGTATGTGTATATATATATATTTAAAAAACTTAGGGAATAATAAGTATTCCAGGTTATCTGGACATTTACTATTTTACACTTTACGAATGCAATGTAAACAGTATCGTTTATAATATTATTACAAATTTGGGGGTTTAGCAATAGAACCACAACTCCTATTTCAGGATAACCTTATTGTCTGGAATACATATAGAAAGTTATATCCATTATAATAATAAAATAATATAAGCATTTTAAAACCTACTATAAATCATCATCATCACTGTTTAACGTCCGCTTTCCATGCTGGCATGGGTTGGACGATTTGACTGAGGACTGGTGAAGCCAGATGGCTACACCAGGCTCCAATCTGATTTGGCAGAGTTTCTACAGCTGGATGCCCTTCCTAACGCCAACCACTCTGAGAGTGTAGTGGGTGCTTTTACGAAGGCCAGTCAGGCGGTACTGGCAACGGCTACGCTCAAAATGGTGTTTTTTACGAGCCACCTGCACAGGAGCCAGTCCAGTGGCACTGGCAACAACCTCGCTCGAATGTCTTTACACGTGCCACTGGCACAAGTACCAGGAAGGCGACGTTGGGCACAGGTGCCATCATATATATATATATGTATGTGTGTGCATATGTTTGTGTGTGTTTGTCCCCCCAGCATCGGTTGACAATCAATACTGGTGTGTTTACACCCCCGTAAATTAGCGGTTCAGCAAAAAGAGACCGATAGAATAAGTACTAGGCTTACAAAGAATAAGTCCTGGGGTCGATTTGCTCGACTTGGTGCTCCAGCATGGCTGCAGTCAAAGAGTAAGGAGTATACATCCATATATATATATATATATATATATATATACATCTATATGTATACGTATGTGATTGCATATGTTTGTGTATGTATATATGTTGGGTAAGTATATATATATAACGTGCATGTCGCTGTGTGTGTGTGAGATGTGCACATAGATAAGTGTTTGAGGTTATGTCACAATTAGTGGATGGTTAAACTGTAAGAAAGATGATGATAAATAGATTTTTCAGTTTTATATATTGAGATGTCTTTTCTCTGTTTCGTTTTGTCTGGTTAATAAAAAGACGAAGAATTGGAAATCTTTACGCTGATGTATTTTTTTGTTAGGAAAAGACATTATCAGGCTTGTCATTCTGAAAAACAGAATAGCCACGATATTTGGTGTGAGCGATGTAGAAACTAACAGGTGTGATTCAAGTATATGTTGGCTAAATGTGATAAAGAGGATAAACGAGATAATCTGTTGCCATTGTACTTGAAGGGGAAAGAAGCAGGCATGGTGGACGAGGCTTTGAAAAATTTCATCAAAGACAAATTGTTGTTGTTAATCTTCATGTCATCCTTAGTCAGATTTCTAATTAGAGATATTCCAGGTGTGACAAATTCATCTTCCATTCCTTTAGCATTGAAACCAACCCCAATATTCTACCTGTTTCATACTGGCCAGATCCAGCCTCTTCCACCTACCCTACAATGTCATTCTAAAAATTTACAACCACATCATCAAAGTATCCAAGTCATGAGATAATGTATAATTAATTCAGAACAATGTGAATGAACAAGAATTTCAGTTGAGAGAATAATGTGAATGGTAAAGGGTTAAAAGGTGGCCCCTTCCTGATTTGAGGGAGAATTTTAGCAAGTTGAATGTTTATGTAAAAAAAAAAAAGAAAGAAAACAAAACTTCTTAGCATCTCAAAGGTCAAGAGTTTACTTTTAGATGTTGTTTAAGATTGCAGTGAAAGTCGTAACATGTTATAATCCATAAGAAATGGTTATAATCCATAAGAAATGGTTATAATCCATAAGAAATGTTACAATCGATAAGAAATGGTTATAATCCATAAGAAATGGTTATAATCCATAAGAAATGGTTATAATCCATAAGAAATGGTTATAATCCATAAGAAATGTTATAATCGATAAGAAATGGTTATAATCCATAAAAAATGGTTATAATCCATAAGAAATGTTATAATCCATAAGAAATGGTTATAATCCATAAGAAATGTTGTAATCCATAAGAAATGGTTTGAAATATTTCTTTGTTCTGAAGTTATCCTTTTGCTTTCAGTTTTTTTCATCTTCGTATGTTTGGTAAGAGAGTTTGTTAGAGAGGAGATGGCCTTATTTGAAAAGATATCATTTACATTTTGGAGTGAAATCTTCTGAGAGGATCAGATCCTGAATGGTAAACTCAATAAAGATTATCATTGATACCTGGTGGTAGTAATTCAAGGGGATGTTTGATTTGAAGGCTGTTGTTTAATGGAGAATTATAATATCTTTTTGGATATAGGAATGAAGTGTGTAAAAATTGATAGACATTCGAAATGAGATCGACAGATATTCTAAATCACATTCAATAGAAAATTGATTGGCAATCATTGACTCATTGATCTTCTTCTGAATTGCTTTCTTAGGCATATAATTCCTTCTTTTCTCTTTTATTTCTTTCTATCAGCATCACAACAGGTTCTACTCTTCTGAATTAGTTGTAAAACCTGTACAACACGGTCTATTTGACCCAGCACAAACCACTCCATCCTGGCCCTTCTCCCCAGAACTGCAGTCCTTTAGTAATCCCACTCTGCCCATCAGTCTCCTCATTAATGGAAGGCCTGCAATGGTCCTAGGAACTGATTGTCCTCTCCCAAATTCTTAGATTAAAATATTAAACATATGGGAGAGGGGGAGCTGGATTTTCACAAAAGTACAAAAGTATTTTTAAGAAGCTTGAGGAAACATTTTCCAAAGCAAAATGACAAGTCCTTTGTGTGCTTTTCATTATATCTGTATTATTATTAATAGTAATAATAATGATATATAGCCTACTGTGATATGTATTAATTAGTAGATTAGTTGTGGACCTAGATTTTAAATATTCATATTGCTATTCACTTGAAGAGGGGAGTAAAATATGTGTGTGGTTGTGTGAGGAAGTTGGAAATGATCGTTAAGGATTGATTCCATAAAAACTGATGAGGAGGGATTGGCTGGTTAGCTACCTCAAAAGTCTTTCATTTGTATAGACACTAATTAGTAGAGGCACTAATTGTGAAATAATTTACTTGAGTGTAATGGCTAATGTTTGAAGTTGGAAGATTGAGAAATTTAAGTCTGAATCCAGGATTGTAGAAAAGTGGTAGAATTATGGTGATTTGAAATTGGAAACAGTAGAAGAGAAAGTCATGTTGTGGATGATGATGATGATGATGATGTTATTGGTGTTGTGTAAGAAACTGTCTTTCATTTAGCAGAAGAAAAAAAAGTTGGTTTGCTGAAATGAAGAAATGTTGGCATGAAATTGGAATAAATTAACAGTTCTGTCTCAGCTTTTTCTAATGTTGTTTTGGCAATTGCAAAAACCTTGTTTTATTCTTGCACTGTAAATGTATTTCTTCATAAAATCCTTTTTGATTTCTGACTTTATGAAGACTAAGGAATAGTTAAAGACATTGTAAAACAAAAAAAGCAAAAAATACTTGTTATACATTTTGCTGCTTTAATGAATTCAGCTAAGAAGGAGGCTTGTTTACCAAGAATTCTTGTAGTTTTTATGTATATGACCAAGTTGTAGAGGAAATATTAAGCATTGAAGCAGAATCGAGAGGAATCGTAGAGAAAGGAAATAATTTTGTAGATGTGGAGTTTGGGTTTTGAAGTTGGAAAGAAAATGTGTTTTGGATTATCAAAGGAACGAGTGGAGAAACAACTGCATCTGACAGAGATGTTGTGCACTTTAATTTGAAATTGTATTTGCTTCTTAACCTTTGAATTTTATTGGTTCTTAGTGACCAAAGTGGAATAATTGGAAGTTTGGGTCAAAAAATAAAAGATTTTTGAGACATATCATGCATCACATTCTGTAGATGAAAAAATAGAAGTCACTAAAGCACGTAAGATGAATAACTCTACATGATAGAGCAATCTTGTGAAGGTAGCAATGGAAGTATTGCTGTGGTTGACTTTCTATATTCATTTGGTTTTTGCCTGAAGTTGGCAAGAATATGTAAAATCTAAACAATAGGAATAGCTTCGTTTAAAAACAAAAATGTTACAATACCATTGAAAAGAAAGATGCTTCATTTAATTTTGACTGGTATAACAATTCTACAGAGAAAAGTCCCCTAAAATTCATTGAAAATTATAGTTTTGATTCTATTATTATTAAGATTATTTGAATCAATTTTTCATGCTATATCATAATTCCTATTCTTCATACTCCTCACATGTCTGTGAGGTTGGACAACATGTTTACTTCAAACTTCACCACATATCATCTCTTCTGATTCTGCAAATATATTCCTTTATCAATACACACTGCTTGAGTACTTTCCCACCCAACAGCTGCTGTCTATACACATTATGTATGTTTGTATGTACATAAATGCATGTATGTGTGTGAGGATACACATACACACACACACACATATATATATATATCTCAATGCAGCTGCTTCTTTTGAATGCCTTGGACAATGTCGTCAATGCTGAAGTGTCTTCTCGTTCTATTTGTGCTCAGGGTTTTCATGCAGTTTCACATTCCAAAGACTGTTTTCCACTCTGTCCAGCCCTTCCTTCCCCTGCATCTTATTCATTTAGTGCTTATGTGTCACCCATTTGAACATTAATCTCCTTTGGGGGCGGCCACATCAAAATTCAACTGATGTTCAATTACAATAATACTTATTATTCTGTCTTTCACACAACTTGTGCTATTTCTAAATTAAATGCACTTAGTCCACTACGTAGAGGTTGACAGGAGGAACCACACTCAGAGACAAAATTATAGATTTCAAATCTATGCCCTCTTGAAAACCATTAAATATTTCTTATTCTTTAATATTCATGGGATTTCTGTTGTTATGAAAACTTTCTTCTTATAATATTTCTTGAAAGTATTTCTTTGAAATGCTTGTTTTAGATAAACTCTAAAATAATTGTTTTTTGGGGGCAGTGCCTTGTTTACTTTCATCTGTCAATTAATTTGAGCTGATGAATAAATTGTCATTTTCCTGTTTTAAAGAGATAATTGTCTGTATAAAGAGGAATTGTTAGTTAAGTGGCCATTTCCTGAGTTGGATACAACACAATTGTTGTGTTTTTTGTTCATCAGTTTTACTGAAGGTTCTTTTATTTCCTTGGAACCCTAACCTCTATCTGTGAGTTCCTTTATTTCAAGCATTTCACATTTAGAAATCTTTAGTTTTTGTTTGATATAATTTTATTTTCATAGTTTTGTCTTATTGATTATATATTCTGCTGTCTTTTATTTTGTGCCAGGAAGAAATTACAGTGATGGTAATCGTCCTTTTCTCAATATATAACCTCCATAGCTGTGGCTTACCATCTTTTTTCACATTTCTGGCTTTGTGTATATAATCTGATATGTTATCGACTGTGAAGATATCATCTTTAAGATTAGAAGCAGCAGATTTAGTCTTAATTTCCAATTAAAGTGGTTTTGTATAGACTCTCTATTAGCATCAGAATATCAATAAATATTGTTTCTACGGCTTTGATATAATCAAGTTGAAAAGATTTCAAATTATTTCATATTGAATGTTAACTTTTAAACTATTGAAAACAAGCCTCTCTTTCTGTCTGTCTGTCTCTCTCTCTCTCTCTCTCTCTCTCTCTCACACACACTCTCTCTTTCTCTCTAAATCAGAGAACAAAACAAAATACAAAGAAAATCAAAGACATCAAATTAAAAAAACAAACAAACCCATGTTTAATGGCACAAACTCCCCCCAAAAAAACTTCCCTACTGACAGCCCCAGAAATGACTGTGTGCCAGGATAATGTGGGCCTTGACCATGTTGCCCTCAATAAATCCCTGGGTACTGTGTGGTCACTGGTTGATCAGCCTTTGTACCATCTGATGATGCCCCATAGTCAAGAAGTGGGGGGTTTTAAACTGACCAGACTTGGGCCACGTGATGTGGTGGTGGGCTGTTTTGGGTTCTCTCTATTTTCATCATGTAGGGTTTATACTTAATGTCCTTCTGCTCTGTCCAACTCTGTCACCTTCAGCTATTCACTAATGTCTCTCATCACACCTTACTGGAGTTGTCATTGCCAACACCCTGCACACATTGGACAAATCCAAGGTCCTGAAAAATGTCTGACCCCTGTGAATGCTTCTTTCTCTTGACCTGTACACATCTTAACAAACCGTTTTTGATGTCTCACCAGCTCTGAACATAAAGAACCCTTCTACATTCAAGAGGTTAGCAAGCTCTGAGTCGGAGCCATGAGTCATGTGTTTCTTTCATTTCTTCTTATGTTTGAAAGAGAAAAACAAGAAAGAATTTGGTGTTTGATACATATTGTTAGGTTGTCTTTTCTTTCTTTCTTAAGTTTTTTTCTATAAATGTTTGGTTCACACATAACCGGCTTCTTACAGTTTCCTTCTCCCAATTCTACTCTCAAGACTGTAGCTCAAAGCCTTAGTTGAAGATATTTGTCCACAGTTCCCTGAAGTGGAAACCCTAAACCATGGAGTTTGCTTTAAAACTCCATGGTTTAGGAGTTTTAAAGAAAATACTACCAAATAAAATAAAATATGTGAATGTTAATGTTTGAGATTAGAATTTAAAAAGAGAGAGAGAATGTTTAGCTACTTCAAGAATAGAACCAAGCCCATTCGACAGATATAAATATATTAGATTATGTAAAGAATAAGATATTTCTGTTGCTACATTAGCAACTCCACTTTCACTTTTATCAACAGAGAAAATCTCATTACAATGAGAAATAAGATTTAAATCTGGAAATATTTGTTACTAATTTTAGATTAATTATTTCACACAAGGAAGTAACTAACATATACTTTTGCTTCAAATTAAAAAAAAAAGCCTGACTAATATTAACGAGATATTAAATATAAATTAGTATAATGTCTATAGCTGCCTATAAAATACTTTTAATCTTTTTATTCGATTTGACTTGGACAAATCTGAATAAGAATCGAAAAACTGCTCGATTTATAAAAACTCCTTAATTCTGAATTGCTTCAAATCTGTTGGCTGATTTCATTGCACTTTTATTCTGAACCATATTTGTAAGAAGCTGACTGCAGCAACCAAGCCAAGTACATAACTAAACCTGCACCTAAATAAATATGTACAGTTTTGGCAATGCAAACAGGAAAAATAGAACTCAAAACATGAGTATATATGTGTGTGTATATGTATATATATATATATATATATATATATATATATATATATATATATGTATATATATATATATATATATATATATATATATATATGAATATTTAGCAGAAGTTACAGAGTGACTCAAGAGCTAGGTTTCATGTGTTAGCACTTATCAAACTTGTTAGAAACCAAGGGGTCATAAATTTATATTCCGGTAATAATGGTATTTCCCTGGATAGTTTTGGAACAAGTTGTAATAACACCCTGGTCTACAAACAATAATTCAAATAAAAGGAAATATTATTATCTTGATAACAATAATGAGAAGTAATATTTTGGCCGTACTCTAATATATTGTATTCTAAAACATTGAATTTATCATTATGTATACAAAATTTTGTTGTCATTTATTGTTGTGGTGGCCATGGCTATTTTCAGTTTAATTTTTACTAATTTATTAATCTGCTAAGAAACTGACTATTTATAAGTGACTAGTCTTAGATACTCAATGAATATTAATGACTATGTACTAGACACTACGTGTAGATGCTAAATGACTGGCAATCTGGTCTGATGACTTCTCTTCATCTGCAACAGTTTAACAGGATATAAATATTCATTTACTTATTGATATTTTGGTTCACTTGTTTTGTATTACAACATATTTTGGAATTGAGTCAACAACCTAAGCTTGTTTTGTTGTGGACTATCACCAATTCAGTTTGTTCCGCTTGACTAAATGCTATGGCCCACAAAGTGGTGGGGTTCATTAAGTGTTCAGTAATGGGTTGTTACATTCTTACATACACGACATGTAAATATTGTTGTCTTAGGTTGAGTTGTTTGTAAAAATACTTTCATTGGAACTATGTTCAGAATATCACTTCATCTTTTAGAAGAAAACGAATAAATGAAGAGCAATTTGCTTTCAAACTAAAAGTTATTTTCCTTCAATTTATGGCTTTTCCAGCAAGTGTAATAATGGTGTGTAAAATGGCTTTGTTTTGCTTCATAGAGCTATTAGTAATTTAACATATAAGGTGATGTAAATTAGAATTATTCTTGCTTTTTGCCAGTTCTATGTGTGAAGAATACGATATATAGAATCTACAGTTTTGGCACATAAACTTGAGTTTAGAAGTTAAGGGTCAAGTTATTGAAGAAATGTTTGAATAATTTTGGGTGTTTTTTTTCCTTCAATTTAAACTATTTCATAGGCTAAAACTTGATATCTTTGTCTGAAAGTAAGCATATTTCCAATTTGTAATTAGCACCTATTTTCACCTAGGTAATCAAATAAAATGCCTCCTGCAGGGACCTCACAACCTATTGGTTAAGTATTTTAACATCCTACAAATTCTAACACAATGAAAAGCATTTTCTGGATCAAAGGAAATTTTGTTTTTGCTGTTACAAAAATTAAATAACACTACCAGGACAAAAATGAAGCCATTAAAATATACATTTCTGACTAGAGATTCCCAAAATCAAAAGTTAATCTAAAAGCTTCATTTGAATCAGGAAGCTAAAACTCATTTATAAACTTCAAAGTTAAACTTTGTAGCAAATTCTTCAACAATGTCTTACATTTCTTTTATTCCAATCCTTTCCTAAAAACTGGTAACATAAAACAAAGAAATGTAATAAAGAAAATTTATAAATAAGCTAATTTGTATAATCATTTACTTTCTGTCTGTCTGTCTGTCTATCTATCTATCTATCTATCTATCCTCTCTCTCTCTCTCTCTCTCTCACACATAAACAAATCATTAATTTGATTTGTTTTATTGGTTTTTTTTCACTTGGATTTTGTTATTTTTTTTTATACCACTGAGTTTGTTTTTTCCAAACTCAGTCAAATGATCTAACATTTAATTTGTTTTTAACGATTGTATGTGTGTCGGGAATCATTTCAGCTGTTTGTATTTTTTTATGGTCATGTAATGATGTTGTTTGTTAATTATTGATTATATTAAATTATTCAATATTTTGGTTTATTCACTCCTGGCATCTACGTACTTGGCTTGGTTGCTGCAGTCAGCTTCTTACAAATATGGTTCAGAATAAAAGTGCAATGAAATCAGCCAACAGATTTGAAGCAATTCAGAATTAAGGAGTTTTTATAAATCGAGCAGTTTTTCGATTCTTATTCAGATTTGTCCAAGTCAAATCGAATAAAAAGATTAAAAGTATTTTATAGGCAGCTATAGACATTATACTAATTTATATTTAATATCTCGTTAATATTAGTCAGGCTTTTTTTTTTTAATTTGAAGCAAAAGTATATGTTAGTTACTTCCTTGTGTGAAATAATTAATCTAAAATTAGTAACAAATATTTCCAGATTTAAATCTTATTTCTCATTGTAATGAGATTTTCTCTGTTGATAAAAGTGAAAGTGGAGTTGCTAATGTAGCAACAGAAATATCTTATTCTTTACATAATCTAATATATTTATATCTGTCGAATGGGCTTGGTTCTATTCTTGAAGTAGCTAAACATTCTCTCTCTCTTTTTAAATTCTAATCTCAAACATTAACATTCACATATTTTATTTTATTTGGTAGTATTTTCTTTTATTTAAAAATAAAAAAGTAAAATCAATAATTAAAAGAATGGTCTTGTAATCTGTTAGAATAACAGTGGTTAATATATGTACAGTTCTTAGCCATTTAATTGTATAACATAAAGCATTACTCTGTGTGTGTGTGTGTGTGTGTGTGTGTGTATGTGTATTAATGACATAATACTTTAATGAAATAAGGTTTCCCTTGACTTTCAGCCAGAAGCTGACGTTTGCTTTCAATGAACTCAGGGTTAAACACTTTAATTGTCGAAGATGTTGTATTGTTAATAACGAGGTGTTTTTTACTGCAGCTGCAACAAGTTTCGTGATTGCCACCACATCACATAAAGCTGCAGCGCTGCACAAATAACAGAAGAATCAAGTGTTGTTATGGTTTGTGGAAAGGATGCTGATGACTGTAACAATGGGGGGGGGGGGCGCGGGGGAGACGTGCGTTATTGGATTGCGAAAAGGTAGATGTACTTAGAAACGATGGAACAGCTGCTACTACTACTACTGTTGCTGCTGCTGTTGCTACTACTACTACTACTACTACTACTACTAGTGCTACTGGAGCTGTTGTTGCAATTACTGCAGCTGCTACTGCAACCCACTAGGTTGATGTCAAGCTTGTATTTATTAACAACAACAGTTGCAGTAAGGAAACGATTTGAAAAAACAAAAAACTATGTCTCCTGAAAGTCAAATACTGCAGTGAGAGTCAACTCGATCAACACTGTTGTTGTTAATAATCATAATCATAATCATAATATTAATTAACTAATTCATTCATTCATGATTTGGTGCTAAATTGACTGGATTGTTTGAACGTCATGGATTAGTGTGACCTCTGAAGTCCGATCGCAACATCTTTTCACTTGTGTCACCATTATTAGAACCGCTGTTCTAACAGTGAAATAATAAAAACTGTTGGAATGGAAGGACCAGCACCGGCTTCTCCTTCAAAGAGGATGAAATCAACTGGATGGGGGCTAGTTACGGTTAGAAAAACTATTTTTTCCCCCTCTTAGCTCATCGTCTCATTTATTATATTTGTGTTGATGTTATATTACTTTTCCGGCCTCAGCTAGCAACACCGACGGCCAGGAGAATCGATGCCGGACTAATATATATATACTCGTGTTTAGCAGATAATAATAATAATGATAATAATAATCGTATAATTTGTAGCAGCTTTAAAATATGAGTATTGCTTTTGTGGGTCGGGAGTTTGGCAAATTTATTAATAATAGATTTGAAATATCTGTCGTATGAAAAATTATGAAATGTTTAAACTAAAAAAATATTGTGTGAAGACTGAATCAGTGAAATTTATGAAACGAAATCTTTTGTGAAATAAGCTTTTCTTTTTGATTTCCTGTTGAAGTCCAGACGTAATATAATAATATATTTATTACAATTGTATTTATATTGTAATTAAGGTGAAATCTGCGATCCACCTCCACACATTTGGTTTTCTCTTTACACTTTCTCTTTCTGTGAAAAACTCGTTCATTCATTGTTGACCATCTTTAAGCAGCTGTCTTCGGTTTCTCTTTCTCATCAAAGGTTTCTTAGCTGTCGCAGTCCACCGCGGTTTATTGTTGTCGCTTGTCAATGAATGACTGCGTTGACGACTGGAATTTCTAGGGGGTATGGTTGTAGATTGACAAGGAAAAAATATTTGGAATGCTATTTTAGAACGTAAATAATTTATTTAAAATCAACAGCAGAACTAAACACATTCACGAAACGCATTGATTTATTAATTTTCTTGATATCTTTTGTCATTTTTGTGATATTAAAAAATATATATTTTGGAATAATAGAAACCGTTCACCTGTCATCAGTTAATTCGGTGCACCTTTTTTAAACTCCTTCGTTGCTTTAATATAAGGTTGACAAAACAATAATATTAGAGCTTTTTTTAAAGTCTCGGTAAGAGTAAATGAATAATTAACTTGATTTTCTGGATATAATTTATTAAATACAACCCTAGAATTTTTCTAGTCGATACACAATTCCAAGACATAAAAAAAAAGAATCCCCCGTTCACACACAGACGCAATTTAATGATTTTGAATTAGGTTTGTTTATATAAGATTCCTCTTATTTATTTCGTTGTGTAGCTCTGATTTGTCCTGACAATAATGTCCAGCCAGCAATGATGTCATAACTGTTACATGCCTTACTCTCTGCACCATCGATATTGTCATTGTGGTCAGCTTTATCGTCATTTTTGCTTATTGTCCTTCTTAAAATCTATTTCATTTGAACTTTATTTCCTTTATTTTTTTTTAATCCTGTTAGTTTAACGATGTCAATGAAAAAAATAAATTTTGGGAAAGTTGATTCAGAACTTGAGATTAACATATTTGAAAGTAAATATTTCTTTACGTGTATAAACTTGTTGTGAAATGAGAAAGACAATAATAATTATTGTAGTATCAATATTATAAATAGAAATATTTACATAGAAAAAATACTTTTTATTGCTCATAAATTAATTTCTTGAGCTAAAATCAATTAAAGACTAGATTTAATGATATAATAGGAGCCAAATTACAAACATGCCATGAAGGGATTATACAGGTAAAGCAGCATAGAATAGACATCTTACTGGATATTTCTGTAGTGTATCTGGAACAGGTAAAACTAGAGGAGCCACCTTACTCTAAGTTGTATCTATGGCAAGTATTGATTCATGACAACATTGCAAGGTAACAAAATCTTTACGGTTTTGTCTCTGCTGGTTCCAGTCAGGAGGGACTAGATTATGGAAACCCCGAAATGCTGGAAATAAAACGAACTGCTGATCCATCAGCCAATAACAATACCATAGCCATCTTTTTGTATGTGTGCACGTGGGAAAAGATAGATATTTGAAATCATGAACCCATCCTGGTTTTATAAAGGTGGCCCCGCAATCAAAACGAGTCTACATAAAAATTTTAAAAAAAAGGTATGGCTGTGTGGTAAGAAGCTTGCTTTCCAACCACATGGTTCTGGGTTCAGTCCCACTGTGTGGCGGACAAGTGCCTTGTACTATAGACATGGGCTGACCAAAGCCTTGTGAGTGGATTTGGTAGATGGAAGATAAAAGAAGCCCATTGTATGTATGTATGTGTGTGTATATATATATATATATATATATATATATCTGTGTGTCTGTGTTTGTTCCTCTCCATCACTGTTTGACAACCGGTGTTGGTGTGTTTACATCCCCATAATGCAGCAGTGCAGCAAAAGAGACTGGTAGGATAGGTACCAGGCTTAAAAAAGTAACTTTTGGGGTTGATTTGTTTGACTAAAACCTTTCAGTGTGGTGCTCTAGCATGGCCACAGTCAAATGACTGAAACAAGTAAAAGAATAAAAAAATATAAGTGTATAATCTTCTTTCATTACTCATCTTACTTCATTAAAAGAAACTTCAAAGTAAATATCTGAAGGCAATGATAGCTCTTCCTGCTAAAAGATGGCACATTGTGCCTGTTTAAAGAATTTATGTAGGAATCTGTTTTTGTTGATGAAAGATTCTGTTGTTCAACCCTAAAAGATTGTCATGATTTATACCCCTTCTTTATCAAAATTTAGTCCAACTAGTAAGGTACTAGTAAGCAATGGGAACTAGTGGTGGTCTGTGTTGGTAAACGAAAGACTAGAAACAGTTGAAAAGTCTACAAAATGGATTGTTGTACTGCATGTCCATCATTGCCCTTCACCTGGTGGTTGTAGTCACTTGTTACTTCCTGATTATAATAAAGACAAGGACATAACCCAATCTCATCAGGGCGCTGAGAAGGGGGCTAAAGTTGTAAATCAGGGTTTCTTAACTCTTTTGTCACACATCCCCTAAAAAGTTATCATTAAAACTTTATTGCAAATTTTCTTCACTTATTCCTTGCTGACGTCCCATTGTGAAGTGCCACATTCCACCAAAATATTGTCACAGTCCACTTTGAGAAACACTGCTGTGAACGGAATCATAGTAATATGAAAAGCTGAACAAGTGTTACGTTCATTTACAATCAAAGACATAAACTGAATATAATTAAGGAATTTTACCATTCTGATGTTGGTTCTCAATGAACAGCAACTCGTTTCTAGGGTCACCAACATTCCACTTTTACATTTTGCTTTAAATTTATTGAAAATCTATGTCTGTAGGTGTTGCATGTTGATGGTTGTCCTGTCACCTGATAAATTATGGAGATGACCAAAGTGCACTTCCTTGCATTGTTGTTGTTTTCAAATGATGCCTTCCCATTGCTTAGTAGGGCAGGCCAGCATTCAACCTGAATGGAACACCAATCCATTGCAGGGTTGTCACCTACTTACAGCCAAGTAGACTGAAGCTACATGAAATGATGTGTTTTGCTCAAGAAGACAATGGACCACTGATCTAGGAACTGAAACCACAATCTTGCTATCATGACAGCAACACCCTAACCACTAGGCAATGCACCTTCACTTACAATAAAAGGTAATCACAAAGAATAATAGTGTTAGGTTAATTGGGAGAAGAGGCGGGGCTGACCAAATACCTCCCTGTTCCAAAGTCAAAAGTTTAAGTACCAGAAATTATCTAGGGTTGGCTTTGTTGAAGGTGATGGTCCTGCATGGCTACAGTTCAGTGACTGAAACCAGAAAAAGGAATTCAAGAATATTGCCAAACTTCTTTATTGATATTGAACTGGGGCAAATCGAAGATCTTATTTTGTAATTCACTCTAAATTTCCAATAAGGTTTCCATCTGGAGATTCTCCAGGTAACAAACTTCTAATTTTATGAGCTTGAAGGAACATTTTGGCCAATTTGGCTGAATGACCAGAAAAATTATCATATTGGTATATTGCCAGCCTTGGCGACTGACATCTCTTGTGTATTAATGGAAGAAGATTATTTTTTATGAAAAAAGACAAAATATAGTCTGCATGAGTATTTTCAAGAGGTGGTAGAAATTAGTCAACAGTTTAATTGCTGACAGTAGGATTTAAAATTTTAATTATATCAGAAATATTAATTATTAAATTTTATACAAATATATCTAATTTTATGTTTTGTTAGATGTGTGAGAAATGTGAAAGGAATGTTTCAAGTGGGTGGAGGTGGTCAGCACTTGGCTAGTTTAAAGGATCTGAGGTTAACGTTATAGGAAGAGATCAAGTCTGTGCAGAGGTTGTAGTGTGTTGTTGATGGAAGAGTCTTCTTCAATTAGGGCTGTTTTGCTATCACTCATTAGTTTAATTTTGAAGTGCAGAAAAGTCTAGTTCAACTAATTAGCATTCTGATAAGTCTGTCAAATGTTTTCAATTAATCATGCATTAATTTGTAATTTCAAGATGTTGATGATGTGAATGTTTATTTTTAGAAATACATTGTAGGGTAGGTGTGAGAGGCTGGATCTGGTCAGTTTGAAAACAGGTAGAATATTTGGGCTGGATATGATCAGTTTAAAAACTAAAGGGTTAAAATTATCTGGAAAATGAAATTAAAAGAATTTTTTTTGGTTTTTATGCTGGCAGACAAAAGGTTCATATCTATTTTGGTTGGAGATTTTCATGTGGGATTTTATTCATGTAAAGCAGTAACTGATAAGACAACATTTATAGAATATCAAATTGTTGTGTTCTGTCTCACCCTCAGTTTCTTTAGAGTACCTCTATTGTTTAGAGTACCTCTATTGTTTAGAGTACCTCTATTGTTTAGAGTACCTCTATTGTTGTTTGTAAGTCTGGCCTTGGCTTGTTACTGTCAATAACAGATCCAAGCCTTAAAGCAAGTCATGATTTAATTCTTCTTTCAATTGAGAAGAATGTTTTTAGAAAATGGTGTTGTTGTTGTTGTTATTGTGAATGATTTCATTTTTCTCT
This sequence comes from Octopus bimaculoides, assembly GCF_046866305.1. Lineage (NCBI taxonomy): Eukaryota > Metazoa > Mollusca > Cephalopoda > Octopoda > Octopodidae > Octopus > Octopus bimaculoides. The sequence continues at coordinate 55,897,473 of NC_142945.1, forward strand.
TTCATAAGATGACTTATTCAATCAACTCATTGTTAATGAGCAGAATATATCATTGAGTTGCAGTTTCATATGATTTTTGTTCCAAACAAGGCTTGAAACCACTTTGCAGAATAAGGGGCTACAAACCTTGACAGAGGGTGACAGGTTCTAAAGATCTTGACAGAGGGTGACAGGTTCTAAAGATCTTGACAGAGGGTGACATGTTCTAAAGATCTTGACAGAGGGTGACATGTTCTAAAGATCTTGACAGAGGGTGACATGTTCTAAAGATCTTGACAGAGGGTGACAGGTTCTAAAGATCTTGACAGAGGGTGACTTGTTTTAAAGATCTTGACAAAGGGTACTAGACCAGGAAGTTCATCTGAACAAGGGCCATGAAAATGTTTATAGAAAAGGCACACAACAAAGATTCCAATCTCGTAGAAAGAAGAGAAATCACCATGTTAACAACTAAATTTTGAATTGGATCAAGCAATTTAAGAGACTCGAAGGAGGCATCAGCCCAAAGATAACAGCAATACTCAGTGCCAAGTGAAATTGTAGCCATATGAAGATACAGGACACTTCCAGCTGTAAGAACTTTGCATGCACAGGAGATTTAACCTTAATGGTGGCTGGCATGGCAATGGATTAAACATATTATTATGTTGTATTTAGTTTTTCTGAAAACATTAAAGAATACTGGAGTTAGCAAGTATCCTTGTTTAATACCTACTTTGGTTTTAAACATTCACCAATAGACTTACACTGCTACCAATAAATTCTGTTGACCAATTCAATTCCAATAAATTCTGTTGGCCATTTCCTATGTTCTCGTAATCCATTGTATTTTTTAGCCAATGAAACACCTTTTTTAATCTTTATAAAATGTCACATGACACATTTCTAACAACTATAGTGTATATCTTTTATGAAATGACTAAGAAAATTCACTTTTTCTCAACTCATTTATTCTTCAGTATTCATTCATAGAAGATGGATATTTAGTTTTTTTTAAAATTAGGGTTTGATGTTTAAAGGGACATTTTTTCAGAAAGGAATTTTTGAATGATTGGGTCCATTGAATGAATAATTTACGTCGTAAGAAAGATCAATTTCCAAGCTTTATAAGTATGATCGTTATTTATCGATGAAAAGGAAACTTATGTCGGAATTTTGGTTCAATGATTCAATAAAATATTACCAAAATTTATTGAGCAAAGGATGTAAAAGTAAGCTCCATCAATTGTCATTTGTGAAGATAAAAGTGTAACTTTGAGTGGTAATTTTATTCTGGGCAATAAAAAAGCATCTTAACATCTTTTATATCATAAAAGTAAAAAAGTGTGTGGAGAAGACAAAAGTAAAAAAAAAAAACCCAATTTTTTGAAGAGAAGGAACAGACTTCTTTGATCCTTCCAATTTCAATGTTTTCTGTTGTTTAGTTATTGTCTGTTTTGTGAAAATATACCAGAATTCGCATCTTCAAATGAAATAATTTAATTACATTTCTTAATTTCCATTGCAGATGGCATTTCGAGTGCGGAGCTCTAAGTACCGCCATATTTTTGGCAGTCCGTATAGAAAAGAGCTTTGCTATGAAAATGTTCATATTACAAGAAATGCCCATGACAGTAATTTCTGTGCTGTAAATCCCAAATTTCTGGCAGTTGTGATTGAAGCATCAGGGGGAGGAGCATTTTTAGTACTGCCATTGGAAAAGGTAAGTCTTTTTTAATTGTTATCATCTTTCTTTTTCTAGTCTAGGATTCTTCGTGTTATCATGATTTCAGATTTACAAATACCATTGCTTTCATTAACTTTATTATCACAATACACTTTGGGTTGTTGTATATATATACTTTTCTTCTTTTTTAAAAATCTATTTAAAATCTATTTTCCTTGCAGACTGGTCGTGTTGATATCAATGCTCCCAAAGTAACTGGTCATGCTGGAACAGTTTTGGATATCAAATGGAATCCATTTGATGACAATGTCATTGCTTCAGCTGCTGACGATAACACGGTAAATAATGAGAATAGAAAGAATATTTTCTATTTAATGAAACTGCGTTCTTTCATTTTGGGGGTTTTCATGTTTTCTAATTTCCAAGAATTGGTGAAAACCTTGAACAAGTTTTAAGTGTTTTATAGAATTTTGTATCAAATGCAGCCAAGTACTTAAATGTTTCCAAAGAAATGTCTGTTGATAGATGGAAGATAATTCCATAGGTAATGGTGCCAAATGTTTGTTTTATGAATATATAATGGTGCCAAATATAATGGTGCCATATATAATGGTGCCAAATGTTTGTTTTATGAATATATAATGGTGCCAAATATAATGGTGCCATAGGTAATGGTGCCAAATATAATGGTGCCATAGGTAATGGTGCCAAATGTTTGTTTTATGAATATATAATGGTGCCAAATATAATGGTGCCATATATAATGGTGCCAAATGTTTGTTTTATGAATATATAATGGTGCCATAGGTAATGGTGCCAAATATAATGGTGCCATAGGTAATGGTGCCAAATGTTTGTTTTATGAATATATAATGGTGCCAAATATAATGGTGCCATATATAATGGTGCCAAATGTTTGTTTTATGAATACATCTGCACCATCTGATAATCTTGCTACTTTATTTAATCATGAAATTGTTTTTTGCTCTTTTACTGAACATTTCAAGATCCCCAAAACCTCTACACAGGTGTTTGTCTTTTGGATTTAGGTCAAAGTTTGGCGGATTCCCAATACTATGCATAGTAATCTGACTGAGTGGTCAGTTGACCTTCACGGTCATCAACGTAAGGTCACAAACATTGAATGGCATCCGACTGCTTCGAATATCATTCTCAGTACTGGAATGGACCATAAGGTAATTCTCTCTCTTTTGACTGCTATAAATTTTGTCTTGTATTTTCCTAGTTCATATCGTAACCTGCTGTAATCTAGCAGTTTCCAGTTTTTCTGTGTTTTCCATGTAAAGAAAGTGTCAATGTTCATAATTATGCTTCACAGTGTATTTTGTGGAATGTGGAGCAAGCTGAGCCTCTGAATATCATTAACTGCCATAATGATACTGTGTTCTCGATAACATGGAATCGGGAAGGTAGTCTTTTTGCTACGACAAGCAAGGATAGGAAGATCAGGGTACATGACCCGAGAACTGCCCAAGTTGCCATAGTAAGCTAACATTTGTGATATTTGTTCATTTTGAATTGTATAAAACAGTGAACCACCTGCAGCCATTAATAGGAATAAATGATAGGAAAAAGTTCATTTTTATCTTTAAAATTATAATTTTGTCACTGAATGAATTTTCATGATGTTTTACAAGATGAAACTTTCTATAAATGTTGTTCTATCAGAGCAGTTAATGCAAGTATTTTATAATATAAAACACAAAAAACATGCAAATTAATATTTTGTTTCTTAATTCAATTAAATGTTAATATAGAAAATTTTTTTTTTTTTAAATTTCTGTTTTGATGGTACTTTGCTGTTATATGAAAATGTATTTTATTCTCTCTCCGAATTTTAACTTTATTAACTTAATGAAATATACATTCAAAAGAGATGAAGTATTTTTGCGAAATAAGTTTATTTCAAGAAACTATTTTAGGAAGGAACTGGCCACCAAGGCGTTAAAGCCTCCAAATCTGTTTTTCTTGGAGACACAAACCGGATCTTCACAACAGGCTTCTCAAGATCCAGTGAGCGCCAATACGCTATCTGGGATGTGGTAAGAAAATCTATTTCAAATTTTTATTTTCTGTCTTGTGTCTTACACTTCCAATTGAATTCTTTATGAGCTGACTTGGTATTTCATTTCTTCATATTAAATAAGAAATGGTAAATTATAATAGTTAAAGAAATTGATTAAAAGCATTGAATCTGTCTGGACTAATTGGAGATTTGAGCTATGGTGTATATAATCTTCATTAATTTAATATCTGAAGACTTTTCATGCTTCCATGTTCAGTTCTTTTACTGAAAAATATTACCGTTTTCCCTGTCTTTTAAACATTTTTTATTTTGCTGGAATTATATGATTCCCTATAGAACTCTAACTCTTTGACTAGAGTCTTGATGTTTCAAGAACTTCATTTATCATTTCCTTGGTTTCAAATTTTCGAGTTAACATTTTCTCCATTGATATATTTTTTTTCTTGTTAGTCTTATATCTTGATGATAATTTTTTTTTCTTATTTTCAGAGAAACATGACCAAATCTTTAAAAACTGAAGTAGTGGATTTCTCCAGTGGAATTCTGTTCCCATTTTATGATCATGATAGTAAAGTGATTTTCCTTGCTGGCAAGGTAAGAACCAAACCTGAAAGAAAAAAAAAAAAGAAAAGAAATCAATTTGTGTGTGTGTATGTGTATATATATGTGTGTGTGTGTGTGTGTGTATACATATATATATATGTATACATATATATATATATACGTATGTATATATGTATACATATATATATATATATACGTATGTATATATGTATACATATATATATATATATATATATATATATATATATATACGTATGTATATATATGTATACATATTTATCAATGTCTTTGTCTCTTCTCAGGGTGATGGTAATATTAGATACTATGAAATAGTAAGTGCTGCCCCCTATTGCCACTATCTCAATCAGTTCCAGTCTTCATCTCCACAAAGAAGTTTAGGTAGGTGACCATTCACATTAATTCTGATTTATTTCATGTATAATTAGTAATCTTGCAATTGTTGTCTTTTAAGTAATGACCTGAGAAACTATTCAACTTTAAATTCTTCAGGAATAATGCCAAAGCGTGGCTGTGATGCTAAGCGCTGTGAAATTGTGCGGTTTTACAAACTTCACACTGCCAAAGATCTGGTGGAGCCAGTTTCAATGATTGTTCCAAGAAAAGTAAGTATTTGATAAGATTTGAATCTCCGACCTCTCTGTCGGAAGAAGATGAGTTTTTCTTTTGTGCTGCTTCAGTGTTTATTTTGTTAATTGGTGATTAAAGTTGATTGCTTTTTGGGTAATTGTTAAGAAATTAATTCTAAAGTAAAATTAATTATTTAGAAAGATTTTGCAATGGAAATTAGATTGCAGTTGATCTGAAGGTTTTCTTGCGATAAAAATACAAATGAAAAGTTTATTTAAAACAAATCTGGATTGCTTGTTTGTAATAAAAATATGAGATTAGACTTCCATTTTGTATTGTGTAAATGAGTTTATAAGATAAGACTAAAGGTGAGCATGCTGGTGTTTTTATTGAGACTCGTTTGGAGTAGAAATGAGAAATTCTCTTGTGTACTCGTATATTTATCAGCATAGTGTGTGGGATTAAAAAGTTCTGGATTGGATCCCACCTTTGGACAATTTGGTTGGCAGAAGGGCACATTTGGTACTGTAGTTCTACATACACTGTGCCCTCCCCCAAATGACTGGATGATCATGGAAGGAATATCTTTGTTCATAAATCTATTCAATTAGGTCTGAGGATAAACGACACCAATAACTTGTATTGTTTTGTTGGTCCATTTGATATTTGAACTCAGAATGCTGAAGACTAAAAGTATTTCAAGGCATTTCGTGTGACCTTCTGCAACTTTGCTGCCTTCGTTTAACATTGCATTCTAAATCTACAACTTGAGTCTTGACAATAGAAATTAATACTAAAATCTATTTGTGTGGAAGATAAAACCATTTTAGACTTTTGAGGAGAAGTGAGCTATATTCATCATTTATTGTTGATGTTCCGTGTTGGCATAGGTTGGATGCTTTGATAGGAACTGATGGCTCCAACGACTGCAGCCACAATTCAACTTTACTTCATTCATACCTTGAGAAAGGTATGAATGGCACACAATTACATTTCTTGTCCATTATAAATCTAAGCTGTTGTCAGACATCAACGGTTCTTAATATCAAAAATTTACTTAGCATTAATTTCAAAAGTCTATCTTCACTATTTTTTTCTTCAGTTGTGTGAAGCCTGTTGTTTTAGATATTTTCTGATTGGCTGATTAGTTCTCTTGAAGCTAATGAAATTTGTATTTTATTAATTTATGTAATTTGTTCATCATTAACTTGTATTTTGAATGTCGTTAATCAACATTTCTCTTATAAAATTTCTCTTTAAATTCTAGTCTGATCAGTTCCAAGATGATATTTTCCCACCAACGGCCAGTTGTGTTCCCTCCCTCACAGCTGATGAATGGATCAGTGGACAAAATAGAGAACCAATTTTAGTTTCACTCCAGGTTAGAATAAATTATTATTATTATTATTGCTGTAGCTGGTCTTGTCATGTTTTATTTCTCTTAACTCTCTGCCCACTGTTCAAATCCTGCAACTTTATGTTAGGAGAATGAGGAGTAGAGAGGGGTAAAGTAGAAGGGAAAATGGCCAGAGGAGAGCAAATTTCTTGCTGTGGAGGAGCGAAATGACTAATCGTATTTTAGGAGAGAGGAGAGAGGAGAGTGATTGGGGGCAGACGGAAGGCGATTAAAAAGTGTGGTAATGATGTGTCAGGGATGCAAACAATTATTGTTGTTGTTATTATTACGAAGGCAGTGAGCTGGCTGAGTCGTTTGCATGATGGGCAAAATGCTTTGTGGTATGTCGTCTGCCGCTATGTTCTGAGTTCAAATTCTGCTGAAGTCGACTTTGCCTTTCATCCTTTCAGGGTCGATAAATTAAGTACTAGTTGAGTGCTGGGGTCGATATAATCGACAGGCTCCCTCCCCCAAAATTTCGGGCTTTGTGCAGAAAGGATTATTATTATTATTAAGGCAGTGAGCTGGCAGAATCGTTAGCATTAAAATCGTTAGCATCAATATCATTTAAGTGGAATGCTTAGCAGCATTTTGTCTGTCTTTAAATTTTGAGTTCAAATTCTGCTGAGGTCAACTTTGCCTTTTGTCCTTTCGGGGTTGATAAATTAAGTACCAGTGAAACACTGGGGTCAATGTAATCAACAAGTCCCTTTCCCCAAATTTCAGGCCTTGTACCTTTAGTAGAAAGGATTAAGGAGGATTATATTATACTTAGATATACTTGCCAGTTGCCATAATAATTGCATGTAACACATCCAGTTTAATTTGTTGACAAATTCTGTTTCTTTTGATAGAAACATCTGGCACGTTTCTTCTTCATTCCTAAATTACTTGATTGCTTTATTGTCAGGAGTGTCAGAACTAGCATTAATTAACCATCCCCATAATTATGTTAATTACGTAATTGCAACTGGTCTTTAGTTTGCAATTGTACAAATTAAGTAAAAAAAACAAAAAACAAACCTGGATCTGACAATTGACAAAAAAGCATTCATTAGAGGATCTTGTTCTAAAGTGTTTCTACAACTGAAGCATTTGAATGAAATAAAATTCTTACAATTGTGTGTCTCTTATTCAAATTTGGATTATTTTTTTGAAGACAAGGAAAATGAAAAAAATATTTTAGCAAATGATTTTAGATTTATCTTTTTATAAACCAGTTTAATATTTTTGGAGTAATGTTTTGAAGAAATTTAAATTAAATTGTTTTTAATATGTAAAAAAACAACAAACAAAACAGAACAAAAACTCTTCTTACACTAAGGGCATCACACAACATTGGCATTAGGGAGTTGCTTTTTTGTTTGTATTTTTTTTTGTGTGTTTTTATTGATGTCAGTTTGTGGCCATACTGGGGCACTGCCTTTAAGGGTTTTGCTTGATTTTGTTTTGTATTTTATCAATCTGCCTTGGTAATTCAGACTAAACACCACAAGGTATCCTTTTGTTTGACCCGAGGTGCTATGTAGTGGGATTGAACCTAGAATCACATGGTTGTGAAGCAAACTTCTTAACTACACAACTATGTGTCCCTGATTGAATGTTGAAAGAGAGGTTTGCAGTGAATGTGAATGGTGTCTGTTTTGGTTTCAATAAAGGTAAGTCGAAAGAGTTTGAAACAACAAAGGTTCTGGTTAAAAAAACAAAGAAATACTGTAAAGAATCTCTAAAAGAGACTCAAATAACTGAAGAATGTATAAATGGTGTTTGAATAACATCATCGAGATATCATTGGTGTCATTTGCTGGGAAACAAACTGAATTCATTTGCAAGGAAAAAATATTTTATGACTATTGTTGAGAAAGAGAGAGGTATTAAAATGATAAAACCTTAATATTTGAATTCTGTTGACTAAAAATTGAAATTTGGCACAAAATGTTTAAAGATAAAAAAAATCTGAATGTTGTTTATATGTAAATATTTCCCTAGAATTCATGAAAATCAAATCCACATTAAAATTTTTTTTTCTGTGTTCAATATCATTTGTTAAGCTGGATTTAGTATATTTTATTTTATTTATTTTTTCCCCTCCTTAAGGATGGTCAAATGACCAATTGCCCTCCAATTACATCTGCCAAAGCTGTTCAAAAACAGGTAAATAGTCCATTCTCATTGTATCAGTTCTTCATAGTTTGTTGCTTTTAATAACATTCTCTTTAATACCGCCAATAACATTCTCTCTTCTCAATAATCTAATACTTGTATCAATCATTTTACAGAAACAAATCTATTTGGTTGTTTCTTTCTATTTTATAGAATTCTTTTTGAACATTTAAAAAATATTTTTGTTAGGTTTTATTTCCTTTTAAAAACCAATCTGCTTTCATGAAATATTTCTAGTGTTCAGCTGTTGGTTTTAAATATTCTTTGTATATTTGAAAATATTTGTGAAAACAAAAAAATATATGAAACAAAGAAATTGATTATATTTCTATAATAATAAACACGAAATTCTGTGTGTCCGGGACCTCCATATCTCAGTCTATATTTTCTCTATTTAGACATATTATATGTTTTTGGAATCAGGACGATCCCAGGATTGAAAATCTGTCCTTCATTTGGTTCTTGAACATCCAGCTTTGGGATCTGATTTAAAAGCATTTGGGTTGCTATTTCTAGCAGGTAAAGTTTGGCTGATTCACGCCATCTTGGTTGGCGTTTGTCTGAGATCGGTGGGGGGGGGGGGGATAAATGACATTCGCAAACAATTGGAATTAACTTGGGACAGGAACAATAAGAAGGATTACATTACAAAATTAATTCTCATCCGTCCTTAACCTCTGAACAAACACCACAGGGGCATTTAGTCATTATAGGTGTATTATAGTCATGCTAATTAGGTCTCCTTAGTTTTGGGCTGCAGGTCCAATTAACCCTCTGCAGACAAACTTCTTCAAAGAAACTAATAACCTATTTATGAATTGATTGGATTATGGAAGTCAGCAAATTTTTCCTATTATACTTCTGAATTTAGTTAATCCAAAGGTGTGGGTGTTTGTTAATAAACATTAAGAAGTTAAAAGATAAAAATCTTTCTCCATCTGGAAATTAATCTACAGAAGCAATGCTTATGATAAAAAAACAACTTCCCTTGTTTGTAATAAACTTACAGCAACATTTTACTTAGGTAAACAGAGACGATTAATGTTGTCTCTAGGGAAAAAACAACATATATCCCCTCCCCCTTTACTATTTTGACTAATCCTGGTCTATCTTCTCTGCTAATGCACAATAATATATTGCTTTTATAAATTTCCTTTGTGATATTATATTGTAGAGATTTCATCTAATAACCAAAAAAATCCTTATAAATCTTTAACTCTGTCCGCATGACAATATTGACTTGTTTTGATAACTTTCTGATCTGAAACAAGTAAAACTCTTTTACTCTTATGATTTTCCTTTGAAACTATTTTAATCCTGTCCTTCATTGATATTCTATCAATTCCTGTTACTGTTTTCGTTTCCAAATCGAATTCTTGTCTAACAGCTGTGGCTCATTTCTTTGTTGTTCTGCTTCTATTAACCTGCTTCTTTTGTTAATCAGATTATTTGATAGCTTTTTGCTTGACTTATAAGAAGTGCTTCTCATTTAAATATTTATTTCACTTCTAAAATATGGAAAGTAAATACATTGTTATGCTTTTTGTTGTTATCTTCACAAGAGACTGTTTTGATTGAATTGGGCAGATTTTTTTGGGTAATTAGCTTATTGGTTGTGTTTAATCAATGACATATATGTATATTGATTTTATTTGTTGTACAGAAGGCATAAGAGTGTTCAATACACCTTTAATTTCAAAGTGTATAAAGTCACCTGTAAGTAACCAGGATTATAAATCCATGCCATAGGTGTTTGTGCAGCCAACTTTGTCTCATTGGCTTCATTCATTAATAAACACACACACACACACACACACACTTGTTCTCTCGCTCGCTCTCTCAAGGTCTCCCACTGACTTCAACCTTCCATTACTCTCAAATGGTAAACACCAGAGCTGGCTGCTGTTTTTCACATAGTTTCAATCTTTCTCTTCACTAATCTACAGAAATAGATTATGTTGGATAAGAAGGGCAAACTCTGACATGGCCAATTTTGAATTTTTTCTTCTCCAACATTTTGAAGGTGATGGAGATAATCATAAGCCTCCACTTCCAGACCTCTTTTGTTATTTTCAGCCTCTTCTTCCTTATTTACTTTCATTATGGTTTTTATTAATTCAAATTTAGTGGAAAATTGCTCTAATTTGCTCACATGTCTAGCATGATTACAGGTAAATTCACTGCGAAGACAATTCACTGCAAGGAAAGTTTACTGAGAAAATATATCCATGGTATCTCACCATTAATAGTTAAAAACTATTTTATTGAGAAGAAAAATGGTGAATTGATGGTGAACTTAGCGGACATGATCTAGCACAGTGCCGTTACTCAAACATTGTTGAGCACATCTTAAAAAGAATGTTTGCTCATCCGGTTGTCAAAGCTACCCCCACTGACCCAACACTGAGGTGCTGGCCCTATATATGCCTACTAGAAACATTCCATCTATCGCTCTACTCCTTTGAATCCAAACACAGGAGACCTTAACCATATTCTGGCATGAGAACTTCCTACTTAAGTTATCTGCTGTGGATTCCATTATTTTTGATATTGGAATTTTCCAGTTTTAAGTCTTTTTGAGATTTCTCAGTTCCTTGATTTCAAAAGAAAATGACCCTACTTTGGATTAATTTCCTCAGACCAAATGTCATGTTTAGAAAGATGGTGGTTATTTTATGGTTTATTAAATAGTAAACTTCTCTCATCAGCAGATTGAAATACCATTTTACTTATTCCATTTATGAAGATTTGTTTTTGCTTTTTTTCTCAATGAAGATTTGAGACCCTGAAATGCAGTTATTATTTTGTTTCAAATTAAAGTAGTGAATGACTTACTAATTACTGCCTAGTTGATATTTTAATGATTTTATGATTTAATTATTGCATTTATTATTTCGATAATTTGCCATTTTTTGATTTGTCTTCTGTAATTTTTCTAGCCATTCTTTCTTGACTAAACCCAATCCTTTTCTTTTTAGGATGGAGCCTTAAAGCAAACCCCGACCATCACCACTTTCAAGGCTGTCAACCGTCCCCCATTGGCACGTTCGTCTACATTGCCTACAGCTCAGGTTCCTCCTAGTGTTAACACAGAAATTAATAAGGAACCGGCATCTCTGAAAAACATAAAAAGACTTAGCTCTAATGATGAATTTCTTACTTTATCAAGGTAATTTGCTTTAATTTTTAAATGCGAAACTCAAATTGAGTTTGAATCATTTAAAAGTGGGAGAAAAAAAAGTGTGAATTTTTTCTAAGAAAATGGAATGAAAATGTTATGTGTATTGATCAAAAGTTCATCTTTCTCCCACCCTTTTTGTTGTGATTTTCTTTTGATTGTAGTTGATCAACTTTCACCAGATTTTAATGTTCAAATACTTATGTCTTGAACAAGTTTGTTAATATTTGATTCAAGCATTTTTAATCTTTTATTAGACTTATCATCTCAAAGCTAAATAATTTCACATGCTTTCTTTAAAATATTTATAAACTTTCTAATCCAACTGCTTTACAGTGGATTCTTGTGCTTGAGAAATTTGGTGAAATAGAATTTTTACAAAATTTCTTAACAAAATCTCCTCTGCCCATTTATGTAAGACAAGAAAAGTGTCACATGTTGGTTTAGATGCTACCATAACCTACTTGGATATGTGAGTGTTTTTAGATGACACCCAGAACTGCCATTAAAGATGTAGGTTTGAAGCTATGTACATTTTATATGACTCTATAAAACTACCTGGTCATATTTCACAACAGAATTGATTGTGAGTCAATGTTTGGACATTTTTCACAAGAAATCCTGCCGCTTCTGAAAAAGTGACAATTCCAACATTTCCAGGAAACCTGTTTTTAAATGTTTCAAAATACCAGGAACTGTAACATTTATTGTGAATGACCTGATAAACGGGCTTATCACAGACAGTTAATATCTGTCAATAAAAATGGGTTTATTAGTAATCTGTTACTAATCTACAATTATCCTAATTAAAGCACTCAGTGTTAATGAAATCTGCCATGGGGCCCTGAATGGCTGTTTACTGTGGGTCAGTTTTACAAATGGTGAATGGCTAACATTTTAAGTTATGTTTATAGTATATCTTTATTATTTCAATCTGGTTTTCCAAATATATTTGGGAATTTCATTAGAAAATATTGAGTAGAAAGACCCTAGTGCTGTTCTTCTCCATCCCAGACTTTAGCCGAGAGAATATTCAGTTTCAGTTTTGCATACTTGGATTTTAAGATGACTCCTGCTTGTGGGGTGATTCTCCCAGCCTTGATTCACATTCCGTCCTATATGCTGAGGATGCCACTCTATACCTTCCAAATGCACAAATTATTTCACACACAACTCCACAGAGAATTCAGGAACAACATGCAATAGAAACCTGACAGCTTAGTCTCTCTCTCTCTCTCTCTCTCTCTCTTTTTCTCTCTCTCTCTTTCTCTCTCTCTCTCTCTCTCTCTCTCTCTCTCACATGCAAAAGCAGCAAAATACAGGCTTCTTTTAGGAAAGTCATTTGCATCACTCCATCTCTCCTCAGGAACAGTTCAATCTTTTATACCGTTTTGAAATTTTGGGCCTAAAAGTCTTTGATAACCTTTTGTGGAAACCTTGTAATCACTTTGAGGACCACAGACTATTCCTGTCCTGAGTTTCTGTTAACCATTAACAAAATGCATGTGTATTACACATGAGAATTGTTGCTTATACATGTGAGGCTACATGTGCGTGTGCACACACACACACACAACCTCTTTGCTCATAAAGCTTTTATCACTGATGTTCTTTAGGCACTGGCTCTCTTTTACAATCTCAAAAATAGTTTCCCCTCTGATTCTGTTATGGTTGTACTTACTTCACATGAAAAAAGTTGCTACACCTGCTTCTCCTGTAATCTTCTTCTGAGCCACATCACAAAAGTTTTCTGTTCATGTTACCTGGACTTGTTCTATTTTGGGAAATCCATAACTTTCTTAATTAACGTGTACCTCGGAAAGAAGAGCTGTTTTTTGTAGCTTTCAGACCATTTTTCATTATTTTTCACTCCAGTTTGTTTAAATTACTTCTCTTCACCAGTTTCGTTTTTCTTTACAAGATGAAACCTTGTTTTCCAGTGATCCTGCAAATAACACCTGTAACATTGAAAACCATGGGGAAGGTGATGTGTCAACAGCCAAGGAATCCGTTAACAAAACTCCTGAAAAAGTGATGAGGAAGTCTTGGGCTCCATCGTCTAATTCTAGTTCTGCTGATGATGTCACATCAAATGGAATTGTTTCATCGTCACCTGTTGATGTAAGTAAGAACACCTGGGTAACACCATTCCCTCAATGATAAAAACTCATTAAATACAAACGATTAGAAATGAAGGATTTGAGTAAAACAACCTGAAATGATATTTCTATCTTTTCACTAAACCATTCTTTGCATTTATGACTTTGAATTGAACTAAAATGTTTTGCTTCAGTTCATTCGAGGCGCGTGTGTGTGTGTATCAATCTTTTTTAATATTTATTTCTATTTGCTAGTAAGCATGGACAGTATTGAATTTGACTGAGTATCTGACCGGATGTGATGTGTTTAATCTCCAGGCTGTCAATATATTCATGCATTTAATTTTAAACTGTAAAAATCTAGACATTTAAGATGACATTAGCAAAAAAGATTTGATAATAGCTGTTTAATCCATAATCCTGGATTCCCCTCTCCTACCTCCTAACTCTATACATATGTAAAAAGGAAGGCTTTGAGATTCCCAATGAAAAGAAGGAGTCGGGAATGGCTGAAGCGGAAGGCAAAAGAATTGAAGATGTTGATGATGTGGTCGATGTGATTGAACAGTGTACCAGGAAAAGTGAGAGAAGCTGATCTATGCATTTAGAAATAAGGGTTTTCATAAAATGGTTTTGTTTATTTAATGAGATTAATAATATTCAGTATTTATTGCAACCAGTTTTGTTGATATTAGATATTAGAATTCTTTTACTAGTTTCAGTCATTCTATTACAGCCATGTCTTGTAATTCTACCTTCAAAGGATTTTATTGATGTGAATGGTTTGTCATTAAAAAAAGACCCCCCCCCCCTACATCAGAAAATGACAAATCGGGATTCGTTTAAGGGGAGATAACTTAGGCAAACTTAAATACAGCTGGATATTATTGTACAAACTTATGTTGTGTGTGTGTGTGTGTGTGTGTGGGGCCTCCATACTGCCTCTTGATCTTCACCATGGGTCAATGCAAGGCTATGGGAAGAAGTTACTTGTCCAAAGATCAAAGCTGGAATCCTGCCATTATGAAACAAACCTCTCAGCCATGCATCTTTATCAATTATTTTTCTTGAAACGAATGATCTAATTATCATAAAATAGCCAGAATCGATGAGCATTTTTGAGGTCCCTCATCCAGCAATGATTATTGGCCACGTCGGTGAAGAAAACTGTTTTTGTCTACAATTGCAATGCTATGCATTTGTATGGATTTTCAATTGATACATAAAAAACACCTAAACTTTGGGACTTTTGGGAAAATACTGTCATAAATTGTTAAAAGACATGAATTTTAAAAAAAAATATTTATTACACTAAAAAGTGTTGTCGAGTAAGTGTTGTCGAGCAGTGATGGGGTGGGGGCTGGGGGGGGTAGAAGAATATTCTTCTATTCAAAACTGGTGTCCACTAAGTAATTATAGATTTGAAAAGAAATCCTTGCAACAGCAAAAGTTTTTTTTTTTTTTTGTTTCTAAATTGTTTTCAAAAATACCAAGGAAAAGAAGAAATAAAAATTCTCAAGAAATAGACAAAAGGTGTATTCTCTGAAATTTGTGATATTTTCTTGAATGGAGAGAAGAATGCTTAACTTGTAGATGTAGCAGTTAAAAATGTCCTCATCTAATTTAGTACATTCATACTGTTATGTATTGTATATTCATATATGTGTGTGTGTGTGTGTATATATATATATGTGTGTGTATATATATATATATATATTAAGAATAACGAGAAATAGGAGAGGTAATTAATAAAATTATTTATTAATTATAAAATATGACAACATCTCTGTTTTGATTAAAAAATCTTTAGATAATTAATTTAAAAATGAAAATCCTTAATAAGATGAGTTAACGGTTTTATAGCTGTTATCTCAACATGTATTTCTAATCTGTATATCCTTACTACTTCTGAAGAGATTCATCCTATAATGATTTTAATTTTTTAATTAATTACGTTAAGATTTCTGAATTGAAACAGCTGTCAGAGATGTTATCATATTTTATAATTGATAAGTAATTGTATTAATTACCTCTCCATTTTCTCCTTATTCCTTAAATATATGAACCACGGTTTATATGGTTACATTATAGTTGAACTTTCTATAGATTGGGAACTAACCAGTATTTTCATTGGATTTATGATCCCTTAATCAGGTTTATTACCTTTACTTGAGTTATATATATATATATATATCATCATCATCATCATCATCGTTTAACGTCCGCTTTCCATGCTAGCATGGGTTGGACGATTTGACTGAGGACTGGTGAACCAGATGGCTACACCAGGCTCCAATCTGATCTGGCAGATATCATCATCATCGTTTAACGTTCGCTTTCCATGCTAGCATGGGTTGGACGATTTGACTGAGGACTGGTGAAACCGGATGGCAACACCAGGCTCCAGTCTGATTTGGCAGAGTTTCTACAGCTGGATGCCCTTCCTAACGCCAACCACTCAGAGAGTGTAGTGGGTGCTTTTACGTGTCACCCGCACGAAAACGGCCACGCTCGAAATGGTGTCTTTTATGTGCCACCCGCACAAGCCAGTCCAGGGGCACTGGCAACGATCTCGCTCGAAAATCCTACAGGAGCCAGTCAGGCAGTACTGGCAACGGCCACGCTCAAAATGGTGCATCTCATGTGCCAACCGCACAAGAACCAGTCCAGGGGCACTGGCAACGATCTTACTTGGCTTGCCGGGTCTTCTCACGCACAGCCCATTTCCAAAGGTCTCGGTCCGTAGTCATCGCCTCGGTGAGGCCCAATGTACGAAGGTCTTGCCTCACCACCTCATGCATACACACACACACACACACACACACACACACACACACACACATACACACACACACAAATTGTGTTCGTTTCATTGAATGCAGTATATTTCTTTAATACAGTTTTGTAGCTCAGTCGTTTAACTCTTTTGGTCATATCCCGTTTCAATCATAATCTCTACTGTTAATCCCATTTGTTTTAAAACACCTTAGGGTTTAATATCTTTAATCTTTTGGAGTGAAATTTTGTCTGTGAAAAGTAAAGAATCTGGGTTCATGGGATTTATATTATTGTAGATTATCCAGTGTGTTTTGAGTGTGAAACACATAAACATGACACATGTACAAGTTAAATGAAGATTATTGGATTCCATTTTGAATTGTTTTACATTTATATTTGTTTAGGGTACACAATCTTAGTTGGAATATTTAAGGTTTCTTTGGGACAAATTATTGCTGAATATATTTAGTGTCCATTCTTATATTTATTCACACTACTGATTATCTTTACTCTTCAGAATTCTCTGCCATTTGACCAAAATCTAAGAGAATGTAGTCAAGAAATTCCAGACTTGCTTCAATCATGTCAATCTGAAAATTTAACTGAAATAATTGATGCAGAATCCAAAATTGATACAAACAATGGTCTGGAACCAGAAAATATTCATTCTACACCTGCTGTCTTTAAGTCAAATATTAATTTGACATTTTCTTCTGAAACTAAATCAGTTGAAAGTGATGTACGAGTAAGTGCTTCCAATTAGTGCTTATGTTCCCCCAAATAATACTTTACAAGCAATGCTGTTGCTTAATCTAGTAGACTTAGTATCTACAAGATCAATATTTCAACTGACCGTTTCTCTTTTTTTTAAACTGTTGCATTAATCCCAACAATAAATTATGAAATTTAATC
Organism: Octopus bimaculoides; assembly: GCF_046866305.1. Taxonomy (NCBI): domain Eukaryota; kingdom Metazoa; phylum Mollusca; class Cephalopoda; order Octopoda; family Octopodidae; genus Octopus; species Octopus bimaculoides. Next base: position 55,914,864 of record NC_142945.1, read on the forward strand.
TAATATCAACTTTATCATCAGACTAACTGGCTTTTGGATAAAAACTCTCAATGTTTTTATCAAACCATAATATGTAATACTAACAAGAGTTTAACATTATAGCTGCTATTTTACATTTCATTTAGTGTAACCAATATCAGTAGCAAATGGAACCATTTGCACGAGATTCAATTCTAATAATGGTTTCCTCCAACTCTCTTTCATGGTTAATATTTGGAGAGAAAGACGACTGGAAATGTTTATCAATAATTTCACTGTCTGAAATATTAAGTAGAATGCTTAAATATTTGATAGTCAGAGGGAATAAGCTTAGGGAATCATACAAAGAAATGGATTAGAAATAACAACATGCTAAGCACTTTGGTCATAAATTTTGTGCTGGCAACAATACAGAATAAGATATGTTTAATAGCTCTGAAATGTATTTGGAAATATTTAGAATAAATACATTTTAATGCTGATAGAAGTTCTAAAAATGTTGTTGGAAAAAACCAAAAAACAAACTAGAATTTAACGGTAAAGTGTTGGTTAAAAAAGTTAAATCATGCTTCACTGAAGAAGTTTACTTTGATTGAAACATGTCCTGGTACATCTGGGAAGGATAGAAGTATAGGTTTCTTAGAAATACTAGTTAGCTTCGTTTCAGTATCAAAAATATTATTTTCCCTTTTTTTAAAAATTTTGTAACTGTTTTATGAATAATAGGAATTTTTTTTTTTTTCGTTTTTTCTCCTTGATTTGAAAACAGTTTAACTTTTTTTTTATCTTTTAGTTTAATTTTTGTACATATTGTCTGATTAGTTTTGAGAGGCAAGTGAAACTATTTGTTAAAGAAATTATCTTTTTCTGCATCTGAAACTATGTTGAGATGTCCAACATGAACTTGGAGATCTAATAACACTCATAAATAGGGATTTATTAGATTTTAGAATACTTACCTGAAAGAGCTAAATTGGGTGGTGGTGGTGGTGGGGGGGGGGGGTTATTACAGAATTATTTTCTCTACCATAAATTGTTAGAATGGTAAATCCATTTGACTGATGATTTTTTTTTTTTTGATTTTAAAATAAATAAATAAAAATAGAGAAAATATCTTTCTACAATCCCATTCTTATGTAATTTTTTAGTTGAATAATTTAGAGGTGGTTTATTTGATAAGAAAATCATCAAATACTAACGTTTTGTTTATTTTAATATTTACTCCGAAGCTATTAATATATGTCTGTGTTCTTAGAATTTAAATTAATTTATTCTTATATTAATCACGTTACAAAATTTAACAAGTTTCATTTCTAAACCAACAAATAACTTGTTGCATTCACATTCTGAAATAATCAGCCAAAATCTCAGTTGTTGGAATTTGAGTAAATTTTCTTTATTGAATTTTTATGGGTTTTTTTTGTTTTTTTTTTTACATTATAACTTTTTGTTAGTCCTTTTTAAAAAGTCACACTTCTGGTATAAATGTTAATCTCTATATTGTTATGTCATGTTACTAATATTTCATTTTACTGAATAATATTTCCATGAATAACATAATTGCGTAGAAGAGACTAAGCCATCAAACCCTCTTTGTACCTGTTGGATTTCAGGATCAGTACAAAGTGTACCCCACCCCTCCCTTTTAATGTTAGAATAGATTGATACTTTTAGTATGAACTCATCATCATCATCATCATCATACATCTGTTTTTCCATGTTGTCATGTGCTGGATGAGATATTTCTTATTATTGTGATGAGTGAAGATGTATATCAGAGGCTGAATCCTTTCTATCAAGCTATAACTACACATAGCATTTGCATATTTCCCTTGTTACTAAAATGTCATCATCATCATTTAACGTCTGCCTTTCATGCTAGCATGGGTGGGACAGTTTCACAAGAGCCAGCCAGGCAGAAGCCTGTACCAGACTTCTCTTACTAAAATGCCAGCTCTGCTATATTCCTTTCTAATTTTGGCACAAGGCCAGTAATTTCGTTGGGATGGGAGTCAATTACATTGACACCAGTATTTGACTGGTACTTATTTTATAAGCCTAAAAATATAAAAAAGGCTGAGTTGATCATGGCAGTATTTGAACTCACAATGCCATATTAACATTAGAATACAAAAGCTAAATCACTAAAAACGTTGTTTGCATGTTGGTTGAAAGTAAAATGTTGTTGGTCTCCAGGAATATTTCCTTAGAGTAAGATTCTGTTCATCTTGTAATCCGCCGATTCTTGTGGCTATGAAGATTCTCACTGGAAGTAGAAGACATAATCTAAATAGACTCAATGTAGTGAATTGGTCAAGAGGGGTTAGGTTTTTGTGTTGATGGGCTTCATTAACCCTTCCAGAGTCGTATCTATGGTTTGTTTTAAACTTAAAATAGAGAGCCCCTGTTTTTCTAAGGGGACAGTCTTCTCCATTTATTTCCAGTTAATTATTAATTAATGAATGTAGACCTCACTCAGGTTAGGACAAATAAACCAACTGAAGTATTTTCAATGTCCTAAAGAAACAACAATAACAACATCTCAAGAAACTTTTCTAAATCCATGTTTTTCTGTAAACTGTAAAAAAAGGTTGAATTTTAGACTAGTTTTGCTCTACCGGATATGTTATTTGCTTTTAAAGGATATTTTAGACAATTTTATAGGGAAATATTGAACGTCAACTGATTGTATTCGCTGATTAGTCTGTTTGATTTCAAATATTCAACAAGAACTTATTTCTACAAGTTTAAACTTTCCGTTTTTATTGAAATCTTTAAATTTTTCAATTTCTGCTGTTCTTCTTTTTGATTCTGTCAGAAGTAACAGATTGTTTTCTTATACTCGGCAGAATCAGCCTCACTCTGCTGGTAGCTTCCCAATTTACTAGTCTTGCAATGTTCTAACTTGGAATTTTCCTGTTGAAAGAAAACATAATATTCACTTATTACAAAACTGTCTGTTTGTCATCATCATCATCATCAGTATCACCACCTTCACCATCATCACCACTACCATCATCATCATCATTGTATAAACTTTATATTGAAAAGATTTTTTAAAATTCTTGATTAAAAGAGTCTTTTAGATCAAGATATTTAATTCTAAGCAAGTATTTAGATAATATGTAATCGTTAAAAAATTGTTTATTTTAGAAATTAATTACAAAAACCAAGGTAAGTGTAGATTCAAATTGATTGAATTCGAACAAGTGTCAACTGCATGTTCCATCAATATCGGTTGCATCATTTTAGTGAATACCAGAGTGTGACGTTTTGACATTGTTTCTTTCTGGAGTGTGTCTACGAGGGGTTTGCCATTCCAACTGGACAATTTCCAAACCTATTTGTCTATCTATTTACCTTTCTATTGATCTGTTCATCTTTCTATTGATCTGTGTGTACACAAAGAGGAAATATGTTAAAAAATGCTTTTACAGTTTATCAAGTTTTCTCTAAAGGAGACAAGATAATATTTTCAAATTGCTAATTACCAATTAATTAAGCAAGTGACCAACTGAGGAATTTCTTATTAAATCTCATCTCAAGTTTATCATTTCTTCTCCCTTTATGCATGCTCCTCTTTAATTCTACTAAAACTAAAATTCCTTCTTTTATTTTATATTGTAAATTGTTTGTTTGTCATTAAATGACTTCTATTTCCAGATCAATGACATAATGTGTGCGTGTGTGTGTGTGTTTGTGTCTGTGCATGGTTTCATTGTGAAAGCAATTAAACACTTTGAAATAATCTCATATAATCAATTTATTTCAGAATTTTCTGTTTTACTTAAGTAAAGATTTTTAGAAATTTAAATTAACACATTTCAAAATTGCATTTATTAAAGCTATTAAAAAAAAACAACCTCCTTTTTTAGAGAATTGCAGTGAACCCTAAAGATAATTTAGAAGTTAAATAATTAAATGTTAATCCTATTATCCTCTTTTAATAGTTTAATCATTTAATTATTGTTAATGATCAAAAGCCCAATCATATTTTCAAAACAAGAGTTACTTATTGATACTTTCCTGTTCAGGAAATGAAAGCCTTTGAAATATGAAAAAATAAAAAACAAAATCTAAATTATTTACTATTTGAAAGATATTAAATAAATTTGCTAAATTAAAGCTTACCTTTTCAGAACTAAAACAAGTGAAAAGTCACATTAGGACCCCCCCCCCCCCAAATCTTGTTGTTGATGTTTTATTGACCTTTTATTGACATTGAGATGTTTTATGCTTTCACTGTGCTTTAGAAAAGTGTTTCTAGACATTATTATTTTTTTTTTTCCAACCATTTTCTTTTTTTCTTTTTTCTTCTATTCTGTGCTTGCTGTTTGGTCATCTTAATTCTGTTTATGACATTGTTGAGCAAATAGTTAAAAAAAAAAAAAGCACACTTTAATATTATGTATAATTTTTAATCTGGGTTTAATTAAGGAGAAACAATAATTTGCAATACACATATATAACTAATTGAAAGTACTCTCATTATGAAATTGCTTCTTGGAATGGGTTGGAGATTATTGTAGAAATCACCAAAAATTTTTTTGTTCTTGTCACCTTTTGATGGGATTGAAATTTTTAATTATAATTTAAGACTATTCATAAATTAAAGAAATTGCTAAAGAAGTTCTGTAAAGTCCTTGTATATATTTCTTTATTATTATTTTGACAAGTATATTTGTCACTGTTAGTCTAAGTGGGTATTTTGATGAGAATATTCAAGAGACATCTATGAACTGTCACTGATGACTTAAACTTTCATATCAGATGGAGGGAAATTTAATTTAGTAAAAACTTATTATTACTCTTTAAGTTTTCCCCATGTCTTTACAGCTAAGGGATCTCCTCAGCCATTGAAAGTTAAGTATTTTATTTCTAATAACACAACGATCAGATTATTAAATTCTGAAATCTTTAGTTTGTAGTCTAGCATCTTTTGATTGCCAGTTGCAAAAATTGGTTATCTTAAGGAATTCATAAAAACAATTTTCATAGAAATGAAGTTTGATTGCAGTTTGCATGATCTATCATTCCTTGTGATTTGTCTCTGTCCAATTTGTTTTGATGTATTTTGTTGTTTCATGTTTTATGACGATTCTCAAACCATTTTATTGTCTCTTGTTCATATAAATATATTTTAGTTGAATCATCAATATTTAATTCTGTCATGAATCCATGAGATAGAATTCAACTTTTTGACATAGAACAATTATTTGTGAATAAAAACCTATCACATAAAACATCATGTTATGTTTAAAAAAAGAAAAAAAAAAAGGACATCTAAAATAATTATGTAAATTAGAATTCAAAGATCTCAAATGCAATATTTAGATTTTCCAGTTGATGTTTTCTGCTTTGAAATTCCTTTTTCTCTGACACAAGTTTTCTTGTAAAACTTCACTGTTATTTGTTGAGTGTCACTTTTAGATTTAGAAATTCACTGTTAGTCATAAAACATAGCAATATATTTTAAGAATATGTTTAGACCATTACTGTAATATATTCGGTAATTCTGTAGTTGGCATGATTTTTTAAACGAATCTAATTTTGATAATGTCATTGTTTCTCAAACATCAAACTTTGAAATCTCTTTCCTGTTATATGTTCTTGCTGACCCTATCCTTTTCAAACCTGTGCAAAACACACTATTTATAATCAAATGCTATACTTTGCAAATATCTCCCTGTAGAAACAGTCTAATGGCCAAAAGGTAGGTTTTGGAATTCTCCCCAAATAATTGTTGCAACATCCTTGAAATAATTCTTCTGCAAATCCTTCACCTTAGACACTTTAGTGACCTGCTTTGTGTACACCCACCCCACCCCTACCCCCACCTTGTTGCTGCCTCACATCTTAACTAACATTTAACTATTTCATTTAATTAACAACATATATGAAATAAATTTCTAGAAATATTTTTATAAAATTTATTTTTTACTGTGAGAATCATTGAGAATTGCCATGAATTTACGAGCTGGACATCAGCAATCTGTTGATTCACAGGGACACACAGACACACACACACATTCATTAATTTAAATTGATCTACGGGTTCTTGAAGGAATATTTTAGGTTACTCTTTTCTTATATTTGTATTTTCAATGTTTTACCAAAATTGAAATCATGTGCTTAACCCCCCCCCCCCAACTTTTCCCAAACCAATCCATTTGTTTGTTGCTCTAATAATTTGGCATATTTAGATTTTTCAAACAATGTCAATAGTTCTTAATATTTCCAAGGAAATAAACTCAGCCAAAATTAAAGTTTCTATATTCCATAATCCTCTAGGAATAAATATAAACATACAGTTTGCTTAAAAATTCTCTAAAAATGCTGGTTTTCATTTCTTTTCTACTCTAGTCTTTCACTTCAACAAAAACCTTGTAAAACTAATTCAACAATGGTAAATATTTCTAATTATTTTGCAAAATCTTAACTCCATCATATTTACAATCCACACAGGAAGAATTAAAGTAGCAGTGAACAGAATGCTTTGATCTAAAGTATTGATCACATTTGCTTACAATTTGTTTGATAAAGACTAAAGAAAATGAATTGTTATCATCTTTTAAGCAACAAACTAAGAAAAGGTTTATTGATATGAACAGTCAACTGTAAAAATAATTCCATTCACAAAATATATAAATCTATAGATTTTCCTCAAAATCATCCTATTTAAATTTGTCTAAAACTAATAAATATATGAATATTTTAAAATTTTCTTTTCTATGCTGGCATGGGTTGGATGAGTCTGTCATACATTGTATCTTGATTTCTTAATGTTTGTCATCATCATCATCACCATCGTTTCTGTGAGAAATTTTATCTGATACTGTTCTACTTCTTCCTTACTTTTCTTCTTTAGTCATTGCTGAATTTAAGAAATAATTGTTGAGTATTTCTCTATCAAAAGTCTTCTCATTTCTTCCTCCTGTATTTTCATTCTTCTCTTTCTTCTTTATAACCTCACTCTTAAATATTTCCTTCTACTAATCTCAACTTTTTGGTGAAGTGTCATTTCATCTTACTCAAGTTTTTCTCTCCAAGGAGAACTTAAGCCCCCCCCCCCTTCTGCTTTTCTCATTCAAGGACCTCATTATTTGGGCTGATTTTTGTTTGGATTACTGGACCCCTTTATTTAACTTGCATCTTATTCTCATCTCTTCTTCTCGCCTCCTCCTCCTCCTTTTTGTATAAACTCTGTTTGCCATCATTATTTCTCTTCACAAATGTATGAACTCCGTTTCTCAACTGAAATCTTTTTGAATTCTTTGCAAACCTTTTCTTCTTTGAGTCCTTCAGTCCCTTATTCATTTAAACTGGATGTCCTCATGGGAAAACTATTCACAAAATAATCCTGTGTTTATTGTGTGAAGGAGATGTTTAAATATTGTTGGCAGATTTAATTTAATGAAATTCACAAATATTTACAATAAAAATAGGCAAATTGTGTTAACAAGGATTTTCTTAATTACTTTAATGTTGCTTTTGAGACTTAGAAAATATTGTTGTAGAATAGGATTTTTGAATTTTTAAAAATGTAACCCATTCTCCAAATTATCAATTTGGCATTTTTTTTGCTGTTATGTGAACCAAAAATCAAACTGTTAAATATTTGTTCATCATATTCGTAACTAGGAATTCAAACATTATTTCAAGCCTGTTCTGTTTTGTTTAGCTTCCAGATCAACCTAGCTGCATAAATGGAATAGTATTCTAGAGAAATTCAAAATATATTTTAAACTCTTTTCTCTTGCAAGTTAATAATTTACCTGCACAGCAGCTTTGCACCTCTTTCATAATATTACCATATTTTATATTCTCCTTAATTCTATTTTCACTCTATTTCTTGTGCATCAACATGAATCACTGCACTGATCAGCCTCCCACCTTTTTTTTCTGCCACACACCCACAACTTTGCTAACCTCTATCTTGCATTGCTGTCTCCTGTGCTTATAGAGAATCCATGTGAAGAAGGTATGGTCCCCAACTCCCATGTCTCCTTCAAGCCTGGAGAATGGGACCAATCAGCTTGATGCTGAGGTGAGTAAATGACAGCACTTTCCTTGCATTGGAAAAAAAAAACCCTTTCTTACTGTCACTCACTAACCTTTATTAACAACTAATTTGTATAGTTGTGGCATTCTGTAGCTCACATCAGTGGCAACTTACCAGATCTCGAATAAATTGAAAAAATGGTTTCTTTGTGCACAACCATCTAAATATTTTAGCTTAAATGTTTAGTCTAAATTTGATTAAAACTTTCACTTGCAAATTAATTATTACTCACTTTAAGTATCTAAACTTAACATTTTTCTTGTGTTCTCTTCTTAAATATCTTAACTAACAAACCCTGTATGAATATATTCCTAAATATGTTGACTTCAAACTTCAAAGTCTCTGTAAAAATCCCTAAATTTCAATAACATGATTACTAATATTAAATACACCGTGTTAAATGTTTTTGTTTTAAACATCAAAGTATTGTTTGTAGTAGTTTTAATTGATTTGTTGGAGATAAGATGAGGTTATTTGCTGCTTTGTGTTATAAAATTCTTTAAAGATAAGTTTCACATGGAGGAAGTAAGCAGCAAGTTTTCATTACACAACAATTTCACTTTATGGTTGGGTAATTGGTGATGAATTATCACATGATTCTGACAGACAGGCTCATTAATACACCCACAAACTAGCAAGTTAATTAGTGACCGTTAAATTACTGAATTATTAAGTGTAAAAGATGTAATAAATCGTGTTTTAAAAACCAAATTTATTGACATTTCATTGTGAAGAGAAAAATGCAAAATCCTTGGATTGAAAGGGGTAAAAATTCATTTATGTTGAAAGTGTTGTCAGTAACCAGACCCGAAAAAGACATTTTGTTTATTTCTATTCACTGGAATTGAACCTTCTTCAAGACTTTTTCAACAAAAAACAGGAAAGAAACACTGTTGCTAAATACAGTGGAATCATTAAAAAAGAAAAATTGAGAACAGAATTGGGAATTTAGATGCCAATTGCAGTAAAATGGGACAGTATTAACCAATTAATAAAATGAGACAGTATTGACCAATTAATAAAATGGGACAGTATTAACCAAATGATAAAATGGGACAGTATTAACCAAATGATAAAATGGGACAGTATTAACCAAATGATAAAATGGGACAGTATTAACCAATTGATAAAATGGGACAGTATTAACCAATTAATAAAATGGGACAGTTTTAACCAATTAGTTTCCGCCTTGTTGATTTAGTTATGCTGTAGTTGCAGAATGGCAAACCATTTTCTAAGCCCTTATTCATGTGTCATTGTCATTTCTTTTAGTTTTAGGGAAATGTGTTTAGATGAGATTTTTATAACATGATTTTGTAGGAAGATTTTCTGTTTTCACTTTGAAAGTTTATCTCTTGGCCCCTAGCATTGATGAGTGATCAGAAGACTATGGATCTATTAATAGCTTACAGTCTCATTAGTGTACTGATTAGTGATTGTGAGTGATACACTATCAACTGACATGATGGTCAGTAGGAAATAAAGATTATGACAAAGAATTAGACATCACATAGAAGAACCAGAGCCTGCAGGAGACCCCCTCGTCCACTAGTATGGGCGTGTATTGTGAATGGATAGGCTTGAAAGAATTGTCCAATTCTTACAGATAAAACACCATCGAGTTGAGATATATTTATGGAGAGATGCTGTGTGGCAGAATTGTTTAGTCTGTTCCGATTTGGAAGGCAAAAGATATTAAAACAACAAAGATAGTGATGATGATGATGATAAAGTTATGTGTCTATGTGACTCCAATATCTTCCGTAGGAATGGGCTAAAGGTCTATGTTTTTCCTTTTTCAACATTAAAAATCTTAAACTAAGGAACCAATAGAAGTATTTGAATAATTTTCCTGTTGAGTATTGAAACATTTTAGATATGGGGTTGTTTGTTTCTATTCTCCTTCTTTATTAGCTTTCAACATCTTTTATGTTTGTCTCTTCTCCACTTTTCTAAGCCATTTCCAGTTCTTTTATCAAATTCCAATCAGAAAAGAACTCTATGTTGTTGATAGATGCTAGCAATTCTGAATCTGTTATCAGTAGACCCTTGCAGGTAACATAGGAAGAAGACAGGAGAAAAAGAAAATCTGAAATAGGATTAATCAGTTTAAGAAAATTTATTCTTAGAAGATAACTGAAGATTATCTTTGAAATTCTTTGAAAGCCCTAAGTGTTTATTTGTTAATCTCATATAAATGTCTTTGAGTAACTCAATCTAATTATTGCTCTCCTCTTATCTTGGAGGATTAGACTAACCAATAATAGAAAATCCTTCATTTAATTGTTACAAAGCAGAACTTTTAATTCACTTACAAATATGTTCTTTCATATATTTTATAACAAATTTAATTATTGAAATAACCTCTTCTTACCTTTTGTCATATTATTGTGTTTACACAATTAAAACACCTTCAGATTATTGTTGTTTCTTATAAATTTGAAATCTGATATTTTTTTGAAGAAAAGAAATGTAACAAAATTGGTTTCAAAAATGAAAAAAACTTCTTTAGAAATCCTGAATTGATTGTTGTTTTTTGGGTTTGGAATTTGCTGAGATTCTCTTTAAATAACAATAAAGCAGAATAAATTAATAGGCTGCAGGGTTGCAACATCCTATCTCTTACCTTTTGCTTGTTTCAGTCATTAGACTACAGCCATGCTTGGGTACTGCCCTAGTTCATCTCAGAATTAAGCCAGTGGGTTTTAGGCATTTAAGCAAGATTAATTTTCTTGAACTTTGCTAATTGTTTAATTGCATATAACCTTCTTTGTTTTAATTTTATTTTCTGATTTTCTTCTTCAGCTACGCAAAGCCTACTTTCAACAAGTGGAAGAGATCAAAAGCCTCAAGGAACAAATGTCCATGAAGGACAAACGGATTCGGCAACTGGAAGAAGAAATCTGCTCCATCAGGCAACGAGTGAACAGCAGTGAAAGTGAAAGTAACTGCTAAAGTCGAAATCCCTTTCAATGTCAAGTAACACCACCCCATGGAGGCATTAAAACTCTTTCTGATGATGATGATGATGATGATGATGACAACCATTGAAAAAGTTAACTTCTGCAACTGACTTTCTCTTGCTGATGATGATGATGGTGATGCACACACAAACAAATTCTTACTATTGACTAATGGGAATATTTTAGACAATTAGTTATTACTATTATTATTACTATTATTATTATTATTATTATAATAATTATTATTATTAACTAAATAGACTTGACCGATGCATCAATTAAGAATGCACCTCACTGCTGTATGACATTGTGGCCACTTACTATTACCACCACCACCACTACAACATATTGATTGGTTAACACCAACAAATGCTCAATAACAACTGACAAAACTAAAAATGACTTTGGACTGGATTTATTAAATTATTTCTATTGTCCTCATGTTTTTAGTTTTTCTCTCATTTTTCTTTGAATCCTGTTTCTTATTCCTCCCCCCTCCCCACCCCCCACTTTTATTTTTCTTTCTTTGTAACACTTTTGATGTTTTACTTATTTCTAAA